>NC_045168.1:24408187-24538187 GCF_900700415.2 Clupea harengus
AATTCTCTACCCACGACATTCCACCCTAGCAACTGGAAGGTTCCAAATGACTGCACCACTCTGAACATCCACTGGCACCTCCGACAGACCAGACATGTGTACGGGTTTAATCACAGGTTGCCATAGGACCTCAGGCTGAATGTATGTGATTACAAGCCCATTTCATCTTTTGTTGGTAGGATATGTATACTATATGTAACAAGCACAATGTGAAAGGAGTAACCACATTTCTGTTCTGCTGACCTATGCAGCCTCAACACTGCAATCTTGACATTTGTGTTATTGCATATGGGATTTGACAAGTTAAGTATAATGTTTTTTTTAATAAAGTCTTTCTACATTTCAAAACTGACAACTCATGTGACAACTCAAATGTTCAGTGTCTTTTTCCATGCAAAAGGTTTTATTTTGTTGTGGGTATAATATGTTAACTGAGAACATTTGAAATCTTAATATGTATATTAAAATGAGGAATATTGGTGTTTTTCATATACCTGTGAATCCTTCCCCCACAAGAATGTATCACATTTACATTAAAGTAAACTGCCTTCCTATAACTGAATAGGACTTGATTGTTGGAGGAATGATATTGGGAGGATTCTGCGGTGGCAGTGCTGTGTGGAGACCATGTAGTGAGAGAATTGGGCAAGGAATGATGCTGGGGGATCGAGGAAACATTGACACTTTCGAAGACAAAGGGCTGCAAGGCCAACCCAGATTTGCACTACACTACGGACGATCTCTCCTAACCACCCCTCCTTCTCTCTCCATCATAGCGTGTTGTGTGCGCTTGAAATCTGTTGCAAAGAATACGCAGAACATGCTACCCACCGGCATTCCATTGAGTCCTGCGCTAAATCCTGCAGACGCAACTAACTTCAGAGCTAATCTCCCCGAAAAATTGCATACTTCAAATGTAATTCTCTAAAAACAGCTTTGTGTGATCCATTTGAAGAAATGGATGGACGGTTTTAGCTATATATGACTTTCCCTTTTATTAAGCTCCTTTAAATGACATTTTCAATTACAGCATATATGTCATATACTTCATATCCTAATTGCATAAGCAAGCCTGGGGGAATCAACTGACACCGTTAACAATGTATGGGACAACTGGATCATTTACAGTGTGCAAATCTAGACTCACTTCACCTCTTTCTGACAATGTGTCTGAGAGGATGGTGTTAATTACTTCATCTAATAATATTTCCTTCTCTATTAGTGCAGTAGCTGAGTGAGAGTCCTGTGCGCTCCTTGGCATGCATGGGTAAGAACAGAGTAGAGTACTGTTTCATTGGTTTAGTATGTAGTGTGTTTAGTATGTGTGACCCCAGCAAGAATATAAGACATAAGTTGAAATTAAGTTTTATGGTCCAATTAAAGCAGGACAAATGTAACTTGGAAGCGTGATTTGACCATAATATAAATGTAAGCCCTTAGGAAAGAGCTAACTTTTTCATTTTAATTGGAATAAAAACTGCAGACGCATACGACTTTCCTCAAATATCCCACTCAATAGAATTTGGCAGTCAAGTTAACCAACTCCTTGTGAGGTGTGTGATCATAGTCCAGCTTCCGCATTAAACCATAGTGAAAGGTTTGAGAAAACTTTTCAAAAGGAGACAAAATAGTGGACAGGAGCTCTATGATATTGGTTTAGAGGCAGAGATGTGTAGTGACAAATGACATTTACTGCGTAACATACACTACAATTACTGTTTTGGAAGAATTGTACTTCTAGCTGTAGTTTTAAGTCAGAATGCTTCTAGAAATAGAATAGTCACATCATGTGTCAATCAAATAGAGGCACATGAATTGCTGATTGACTTCTTGATTTCCTGATACTGCAATGGAAACAATGTGGTTTTCAACACACTGCAGATATTTCACAAGATAAGGAAGCAAAGAGACATGACATAGCACTGATAGACACCCATAGTTCAGTACCCATGGTGCTAAAATGAAACCTTCAATAACCCTGACATAGTCAACTGTCAGTATTGCAGTACATGAGATATTTGGTTCAGTCAACAATTTGGACTGGCAGAACCAACTGAATCACATAATGGAAGATTAGCTTTTTATGTAGTTTATATAGGCTAGTTCTTAAATCCAAACTTGGTTGCAAAGGAAGGATTTTCAACCCCCGTCTGAATTATAAAGCTGAAAGGTAGCTCACATGAGCACATTCTCAAATGTGCCTAATGAAATACTGAGACATGCCATTAATTCAATTGGGAGTAGCCAGCTCGCGCACATTTTTTGGCATCAATGTCTGATTCTTGTTTGGTCTCACCGTTGCTCAGTAGGGCTGTGTGGTGATGAAACTGATGGCATTAATGTCTGATTCTTGTTTGGTCTCACCATTGCCCAGTAGGGCTGTGTGGTGATGAAACGGACAGAACACAGAGTTGTTCTTTGGCATTAATGTCTGATTCTTGTTTGGTCTCACCGTTGCTCAGTAGGGCTGTGTGGTGATGAAACTGACAGAACACAGAGCTGTGCTCATGTAAGCTCCTCTCGTGCATGTGGCTCCCTGTTGGACACCAGTGTCACCACTGTGATAAAAAGTGTCTTGCAGGTGGCCAATGTGTTTAAAAAAACAGCATTTCCTTAACTCTTGCACTGAAAGGATTGTGTATTTGATAGAATTGCGTGTGCATGTGTTTGTCTGATTGTGTATTTGATAGGATTGCGTGTGCATGTGTTTGTCTGATTGTGTATTTGATAGGATTGCGTGCATGTGTGTGTCTGATTGTGTATGTTTACTGGTTCACTTGGTCATAGTGATTGCGGTGTGAAATACTGGACTGAGCATTTGCATTTGGATTGAACATTAGATTGTGAGATGCAGACCTTTGTCTTATCCAGGCAACATATTTTTGAGAAAAATAACTTAAAGGATGTTTATTTATGAAAATGCTCTGAGGAATAGAAATGCTGTTTATATTTTTCTTGTGAGAAGAAGCTGGGCTATGTGTACTTTGAAAAAGTGCCATTATGTGCAGAAGTCCACAAACACACATGGGCAGTTAAGATATTTCCTGCCAGCCTTCCCCACTGAAATTAATTCCACTTGAAAACATGGCCATTTTAAAACATTATTTACTATGCAAATTCTCTTCAGTGATGTATGATGATGGCGAAGTGATGATATAATGTTTACAATAAATGTAGTCTGTGGCTTTTAAGTGTTTGAAAATATCATTTTAATGAGAATGCTGGGATGTGTTATTGCAGTTGATATTAAAGAAGCTCTATGTTAAACTGAGAGTGTGATTTGGGGGGCTGGTCAGTGTCTGCAGCAAAAAGAATTCATGCAAAACCTACTGGTAAGGCCTGCATCTGTAGATTAATTTCCCTCCGTGTGCTACGGGGATAACACAGTAATATGTGTTTAAAAATAGTATCAATACAATGGAGGACAATAAAGAAGCACAGATGAATGTATAAACAAAAGTTCTGAATGCTATCAGCCTGACATGACCTCTACTGCTACATCTCCCCCTGTCAGAACTTTCACATAGATACTCACACACACTCATGGTCCTTTCACATAGATACTCACACTCACTCATGATTCTTTCACACACACACTCACACTCACTCACGATCCTTTCACATAGATACTCACACACACTCATGGTCCTTTCACATAGATACTCACACTCATTCATGATTCTTTCACATAGATACTCACACACACTCACGGTGCAGTGATCCTTTCACACAGATACTCACACACATACTCACTCACGATCCTTTCACATAGATACTCACACTCACTCACTCACTCACAATCCTTTCACATAGATACTCACACTCACACACTCACTCACAATCCTTTCACATAGATACTCTCACACACTCATGGTCCTTTCACATAGATACTCACACACACACACTCACACACACTCGTGATCCTTTCACATAGATACTCACACTCACACACTCACTCACAATCCTTTCACATAGATACTCACACTCACTCATGATCCTTTCACATAGATACTCACACTCACTCATGATCCTTTCACATAGATACTCTCACACACTCATGATCCTTTCACATAGATACTCACACACACACACTCACACACACTCGTGATCCTTTCACATAGATACTCACACTCACACACTCACTCACAATCCTTTCACATAGATACTCACACTCACTCATGATCCTTTCACATAGATACTCACACTCACTCATGATCCTTTCACATAGATACTCACACACACACACTCTCACACACTCATGATCCTTTCACATAGATACTCACACACACTCATGATCCTTTCACACAGATACTCACACTCACACACACTCATGATCATTTCACATAGATACTCACACTCACTCACTCATGATCCTTTCACATAGATACTCACACTCACTCATGATCCTTTCACATAGATACTCACACTCACACACTCACTCACTCACGATCCTTTCACATAGATACTCACACTCACTCACTCCACTCACAATCCTTTCACATAGATACTCACACTCACACACTCACTCACAATCCTTTCACATAGATAGTCTCACACACTCATGATCCTTTCACATAGATACTCACACACACTCACTCACGGTCCTTTCACATAGATACTCACACTCACTCATGATCCTTTCACACAGATACTCACACTCACTCACTCACTCACAATCCTTTCACATAGATACTCACACTCACACACTCACTCACAATCCTTTCACATAGATAGTCTCACACACTCATGATCCTTTCACATAGATACTCACACACACTCACTCATGATTCTTTCACATAGATACTCACACTCACTCGTGATCCTTTCACATAGATACTCACACTCACTCACTCATGATCCTTTCACACAGATACTCACACACACTCATGATCCTTTCACACAGATACTCACACACACACACACACACACACACACACACACACACACACACGGTCCTTTCACATAGATACTCACACTCACTCACGGTGCAGTGATCCTTTCACATAGATACTCACACTCACTCACTCACTCACTCATGATCCTTTCACATAGATACTCACACTCACTCATGGTCCTTTCACATAGATACTCACACACACTCACTCACGATCCTTTCACACAGATACTCACACTCACTCACTCACTCATGATCATTTCACATAGATACTCACACTCACTCACGGTGCAGTGATCCTTTTGTATTTCATGCAGACACACCTCTGAACCAACTGTACACATTCTTTCTACCCCCTCAGACAGAGAGAGGTTACTGACTTTGATTCGCCTAAGTGGTTGCCTGTGTTCGGTGGTTTACAAGTTTGCACCAAAACTGTTCCTTATTCATTTTTGTAAGGAGTGAGCGAGAGGTGAGTGCCACTGAATTATTGAGTGGGTGGGAGAGGAACAGAGGTCTGCCACGAAGAGGAGCCTTCTGAAACTGGTGAGGAAAGTCATGAACAGTGTGTCTATGGTGCATTGTCGTGGCAACCGGATAACACATTCTATCATGATACAGATAGTCCTATTTTGCTCAACCGTGCAAGTGGGATATATATATATTGAGCAGATATAAGGCAGCCAAAGCAATTTTGGATGGAGGCAAGCAAGGCGGAGAGCGTGGAAACATAGGATTCTGGCAAACAGCAATTACTCCATTGAACACAAACAGGAGGCATTGCACCGCCCCATGTCCAACCATTCCTCATTTGTTATTCAACATTACTGAAGGAAACATTTGGATGTTCTATTTCTGATGGATGGAGAGAGAAAAACTGAGAGAGGAAAAAAAAAACCAACACTGAGAAAAACATCCTAAAACAGCTGAGGGAAATTATGGTGGAGCATCATTAAAGCAAGAGCAGTGATTACAAAATTAGATCCTTTAGTCTTTAATGGGGCGACAGGGATTTATTTCATTCCCTCCCCCTTCACACTAACCAGACTTTACGGAGGAATTCACCCCTGTGGGTGGCGAGAGGATTGGAATGCCTAAAATGGCAACCGTCTCAGCCATCCACAAGTCTGAACCACTCTTGCTGATGAGGTTTGGTGGTATGTTAATTGAACCCCTCCGTTAAGGCTGACAGAATTCATCACAGATGTAATAGCTTCTAGCATATCATCTTCAGTGTGACGAATGATGAGAGAGGCTATTTAAGCATGAACAGCACTGACTAATGATTGGAGACTACTATATACTCAGAAACTTGACTAAACTGTATGTCCATACTGTTGATTTTTAGATATATAGCGTAAAGTATGACACAAAAGTTATACAAATGTTCTTGTATATTTCATATCTCTTTTAAAATGGTACATAAACCAACTGTGTACCGAAGTGTCGGACAGCTGACGCTGCCTCTCTGGAACTCTTGTTCATATGGTATAATAGTCCTCCTGTCTCAGATGTGTGAATATCAGCCAGGTACTGTGACCTTGAACACTGAGATGTGTGAATATCAGCCAGGTACTGTGACCCTGAACACTGAGGTGCTAGTATGTGACCCTGAACACTGAAATGTGTGAATATCAGCCAGGTACTGTGACCTTGAACACTGAGATGTGTGAATATCAGCCAGGTACTGTGACCTTGAACACTGAGATGTGTGAATATCAGCCAGGTACTGTGACCCTGAACACTGAGATGTGTGAATATCAGCCAGGTACTGTGACCTTGAACACTGAGATGTGTGAATATCAGCCAGGTACTGTGACCCTGAACACTGAGATGTGTGAATATCAGCCAGGTACTGTGACCTGAACACTGAGATGCTAGTGTGTGACCCTGAACACTGAGATGCTAGTGTGTAACCTGAACACTGAGATGCTAGTATGACACCGAAAGACCAAAGAAGTCCAAAGAAATTCACTGTAGCTGAGAATGGCAAATGTGTAAATCAAGCGTGGTGTTGGTTCAGGCAGGCTACAGTGGTCTGCCTGCTGCCTGCTGACGCTCGGCTGATCCACTCACACCAACCACCCACAGCCACTCTCTGAATCAATTTCTCTGAATCCATTTAAGCCCGTTTCTGGTCATTCCAATGAGCCTGCTGAATTTGCCAATGAAATACCCACCACCACCCCAGCTCCCTTTATTGTACTGCATTTATTAATGGTCATGTATTTGACTTTGCCCTATCAGTGTGTGCACTTTTTTTGTTGTTTGTATTATTGTTATATTGTTTTATTATTTGTAATTCAATTCAATTCAATTTTATTTATATGGCGCGCAAACAATTAAATAGTCTCAAGGTGCTTTACAGAGCCCAGGGCCTGAATCCCCCTGAAGCAAGTACAAAAGCGACAGGGGCAAGGGCAAAAATCCCCCTTAACAGGAGGAAGAAACCCTGGGTAGGACCTCGGCTCATAAGCGTGGTGTATTTAAAGTGAATTAAAATGAATTCTATAAATAACCTGCTCAATAAACATTGTTTTAAGCACGGAAGCATATTTTTTTCTGCTACATCAGTAAGTGCCCCAGGCCCCTGGTTCCGTAGAACCGTCTTTAATTCTACTGGTGTGGTGATTTAAGAATATTAGCAAGGTGAGGTTAGGTTTCAGCCCTGCTCTTTTAAATAAGATGCCAACGATTGGCTCACAACAACATGCTTTGCACAGATGTCTGCCGGAAAACATGAATAAGATAGGGCTTCATTCTTAAGTCCTTCATAAAGAATGTTCTGGTGTGCTGATCAAATGTGTTCAGTGTAAATCTTGTATTTTCAAAGATTAATCTCTGATTCTGTCTCTCTGATAGTTTCTGACAGAGATAAGTGACAAATCTGGTTCAGAGAGCCTTGAAATCAAAGAAAACTTTAATGCTTAAATTACCATGACCTAAATTGCAGTTTGTATGGACATAATGTGAGAGATAAGTGAAGAATTACCCAAAAGGTATAACATTTAATGATTTGCTGCAGTCAGAGTATGAACAATGATTAATGTAGTAGCGCTGTCATAATCATATTATTATTATAGATCTTTTTGAGCAACTATGCTGTGAATGAAGTTTGTATGTCTATGCACTACACACTGTGCATTTTGTACTTAATATATGTTTTGCCACATATACAGCCTGAATCTGTTATTTGTGTTTGGGCATGATAAAATCTTTTCATTTTCTCTGCTCTGGATAGCATTAAAAATACAAAACTCTTTTATTTCCGGCACGCGCCAGGTCTTTGTTTGTTTGCCATGCTGTTTGTCTCATTCAGAGACCTACTTCTTTTAACATCTTCCTTTGTTCTCTTTGTGTCTTCGTAATCTTAGAGAATAATGCCCTCGGAAAACAAATTATGTACCGCACCACAACTCTGTGAAAAACAGGCAGAAGATTAATGAGGAAATCTTTTGTGTGTGTTTCAGTTTTGGTCAAATAAGGTGGAGATTATATTGACCAGTGGTAGTAGCAGTAAAAGCGGTAGACCTTCTATCGATTGCTTTGGCCTGTAGCAGAATGGTGGACACTGCTAGTGTTGCACTAGTGAGACCAGAGGATTGATTTGTCAGTTTGTCAGTGATCGAAGTCAGTTTAATGTCTCCTAGAAACATTTCAGGCATTCTAATCAATTGAAGCAAGTAAGATTATTTATAGGAGCAGGACATTACTTTCTGTTGTGCAGAAATGAGTACTTCACATCAGTGAGCAATGAGGTCTTTGTTTAAACTAATAGAATTATTATGGTCTGGGCATTATTGTGCTTGCCGCTGCCAGATCATTATTTTCAGTCCCTGCCTTATCAAAGAAAAAGTTTAGTTGACATTTTAGTTGACTGTCAGTGATAAAGTTGTAGTTGTATATATGTATATACACACACACACACACACACACACACACCACAAACACACACACACACACACACACACACACACCACATGTTTTTATTGAAAGAGGATTTAAGTAAGGAACACATTCTATCAGTAGGCTATGTGTGCTCCCTACCAAACAAACCCATGCTCTCCATTGTTGCTTTTGTCATACTGTAGGAATTTTCGTTGCCAGAATTTCTGACATTTCAGTCGTACACTGCAGTAACTATTAATGTTCTTTGTGCTAGTTGTTAATGGAACTGACACCATTACCAGCTCTCTCCGTGTCATCTGCATAGCCCTATACCTGAACAATCTGCTGTCCTCTAACCAGTGATCACAGTCTATTAATGAATGCTGCAGGTTACCCAGACTGAGGGTTGTGTACAGCACCATATTTAAAAAAACAAACAAACAAACAAAGCTTATGGAGATCAAACCAATGGTGGCTGCAGGATAAGTAGCATAAGTGTTATGCGCCTAGGGTGTTATTATGGTGTGGAGAGTGCAGAGAGAAAGGATAAACAACCCACTAATGAATTGACACACACAGGTCACCATGCACACAAATAGAATTTATAGAATAGAAATAGATTGAATAAATCATTTTGTCAATGTCAGTCAGTGTTAACAGTGCTCTCTCTCGCGTGGTGCTAGTGGCCTCCCTACTGCTTGTGGGCCTACCCTACCAAGAGGGGGGAAAGGGTTTTAATTCACTTCTCATGCTCTCCATTTCACAGTGACACGTTGACATGGCGTGATATTGCTAATGATAATAGCAATTCCATGTACCTGGTTGTATTGATCTGGTTCAGTGTGAGGTGAGATCTCTCATGCACGGTGGCTTAGGGCACCACAACACCTACAACTGCCTGAGTGTCAAACCATTCGAGCTAATGAGCACATGGGGTTTATTATGACCACAGTTTTTCAATTGCCATTCAAAATAAAAAACATATATATTTTCTTAATTATTTGCATTAATGTAATGTAGTGTAATGTAATGTAATGTAATGTAATGTAATGTAGGCTAGTCTTTTGTAAATACCGGACTTTTATCAATTAACATACACTAGTTTATAACAGTAGACTTCATATTTTGAGCTCCAGCAACGGTACTCTGAAACTGAAGATTGTGTGATTGGCTTCATCCATAATCCATCACAGTCAGAAAACTTCATCTATACATTTGTTAGACTGCTTGAATCTTCAGGCAAAGACGCCAAAAGCCAGACCAGCTAAGCGCTTGCACCTCCTTTTCATCCTCTGATTACAGGCTTTTGTCACAAGAGTACCCTACACTTCCCTTAATCGGTGGCACCACCTTAGCTAAGGGCACAGCAGAAGCCTGGACGTTGGTACCCTTAGCTAAGGGCACAGGCTGGGCCAGACTGAGAGGAGGGCACAAGGCTGGTACCATCTTCCAGTCTATGTTCATCTTCTTTCTGTGCTTCAGTCATCATGGACAAATCAAATCAGATGATATACCTGTAGAATATTGGACCACTAAATATAATCTGATCTCTTTTATTATGTAGTTGAATGCCTTTGACAGGGCCATCCATCCAAAATTGGCTGGCCACTGTGAATGAGGCGTCCAGTTAGCTGAGTCCTAGTTTCCCCTTTGCACAATCCCACAGCCCTCTCTGTGCACAATCCCACAGTCCTCTCTGTGCACAATCCCACAGCCCTCTCTGTGCAGAAGTCCACAGCCCTCTCCCTGTACAAGCCTACAGTCCTCTCTGTGCAGAAGCCCACAGTCCTCTCTGTGCAGAAGTCCACAGCCCTCTCTGTGTACAACACCCTCTCCCAGGGCCCTGAGGTTAAAGTCTAGGTAGTGAGGTAGGTAGTGAGGTACCAACTGATACCTCAATCAAAAGTCTGCTGATGTTTCAACCTTCTTTCGCTGTGTGGGCTGCTTTGAGGAAGAAGCTATCAACTTCTGACCAGACAGGCCTCCCAATGACAGGTGTGGTTACTCCAGTTATGAGATGGACGACTGTGGGGACTCCAGTTATAAGATGGACGACTGTGGGGACTCCAGTTATGAGGCGGACGACTGTGGTCACTCCAGTTATGAGTTGGACGACTGTGGTTACTCCAGTTATAAGATGGACGACTGTGGGGACTCCAGTTATAAGATGGACGACTGTGGGGACTTCAGTTATAAGATGGACGACTGTGGGGACTTCAGTTATAAGATGGACGACTGTGGGGACTCCAGTTATGAGGTGGCTGATGGGTTTGGTTATCATGAACAGAGCAAGCAGGTTTTTTATTTTATTTTATACCTTTAATGTATAAACATGCCTGTGCAGTAATTGAATAAACAGCTTTTGTACATCTCTGAACACACAGACAGCCCACCCACTGCTTATATGGGGGGGAGGATAACCAATGATTCCCTTCATAACCAGTGATTCCCTTTATAACCAGTGATTCCCTTCATAACCAGTGATTCCCAGTGCTTCCCTTCATAACCAGTGATTCCCTTCATAACCAGTGATTCCCTTCATAACCAGTGATTCCCAGTGATTCCCTTCATAACCAATGATTCCCTTCATAACCAGTGATTCCCTTCATAACCAGTGATTCCCTTCATAACCAGTGATTCCCAGTGATTCCCTTCATAACCAGTGATTCCCTTCATAACCAGTGATTCCCTTCATAACCAGTGATTCCCAGTGATTCCCTTCATAACCAGTGATTCCCTTCATAACCAATGATTCCCTTCATAACCAGTGATTCCCAATGACTCCCTTCACAGTCACTTCCACCACTCCTCATTCACACCCCAAAGGAGAGACCATGTTTCGCTCTCTGCTGTCTTGTCTATCCACACCACTATGAAACATAATAAGGCCCTTCAATTCTTTTGAAATTGCTGGTGTTCCACATGGCAGTATATGATCATGTCATCAACATAAGTTGTAGGCTATGTTCCCAAGACAGAATTGTGTAATCCTCTGGAATATGGAAGGGGGTAACTCACATTGGCGTTGTGGTGTAGTAAACATGATCTTCTCATGGACTTGTGGATCCAGCTCCACTTGTCAGTATCTCATTTCCAACCATCGAATCCCACCATGTAAACCTCAACACAGTAAATGATACCTTACTTATGGTCACAAATAGGCATGCTGGGTGGAACTCAACCTTTCACAGACAGCTGAAGGCATTTCCCTTTTCACCAGAACTAGGTGAGCTCAAGAGCTGACACCCTAAATACCCCTGTCCACCACGCTGTTAACAGCACCTCCCTAATGGAACCCTATGTATGCTGAGATTACGAGTTTGGCACCCTTGTGCTGGAAAGTTGGAACTGTGTACAAATCAAAACCAACTGGCATACTTATACATTTGCTGACATTTTGTCATACTTAAGAATGGTGCTTTTGTTGTTATCAAGACACAAATAATACGTAAATCAAATGAATTTGAATGATATATTTCTATAGTGCTATAAAGTGATTCCTTTAATATCATAGCAATTCATACCCAGTGGAGAGACAAAATTGCAAATTGAGGTAAGATTTCTGGGTGACTCAGCTGGGTGACACTGTTTCCTTCTCATCATGACTCTGTGCCCTCAGAACTCATTTGAAGATGCTGTTTGAAGGTACAAATCCTATATGGAACCACCATAAGGGTACAGCTGTGGTAGGTTTCAACGTACCTCTCATAGCTTGCAGGTGCATTTGAGACGTGCTGAATCACCAGTTGTCCGCCATAATCAGTACCAGATTTTGTGAAGGCTTGATTTCCAAGGTGCTTGGACGAAGCCTTCCATTAGTCCATCTTCATTTCCCAGAATGCTCACCACAAAACAGTACAAGATGAGGAAGCTGCTTCTGTATTCAAGCCACAATCAACTGATGTCATACTGGAGGAAGACCCTTATTTTTTGTGTCAAGAATAATTTGATAGAAATATGATAATTTGCTTCATGTCTTTATCATGAATTATTGTCTCTTATTATACGGCTCTTCAGAATGTTCCAAAAAGTACCGTTGATTTGAATGGGCCATCCCAACGTTCGCAGGTGAATATTTCTTGATATTCACCGCTGCGAAAAGATATTGAGCGCTGTCATTGGCAACGGGTTTTGTGCTTCTAATTCACATCTTTTATATCATTCCGCAAGTAGTCCGGTCATTTAACATAACAGACTTATTGTAATTTGAAGTCAGCAAGTAATGGGTTGCTACGCAACACCTGAAACTTAAAAGTTATATTTGCTTGAAGAACTATTTATTTCTTAGCGGAAATCACGAAACGGCAACTAAATCATTAAAAAGAGGTATTTTGGAGGAATGTCTTCTATCGTTTTTGGCAAGTAACCATATAATAAGCGGGATAATGTATTGTCCGTCGGTCATTATCCAAAAATAAATCCCTTCAGGACGAAACAACAATACACTATCCCTTACTTGTATTCTAACATTGCATTAGACTCACAGTGATTTTGCCTGAAAAGGTGTAGTGCCCACACAGAAATGATTTTCACCATTTCACCTGTTTGGTTTGTTTGGATAGGCCTCTTTGCCATGTGATTAGGATGCGTGGATAGAGGCATTACTGGCCCAAGCTATATTTTCCTGCAGGGGACACTGCAGTTTTTCCTGTATGTCTTAACTCTTTTCACACTTGAAATAAAAACGAAAGAATTTCATAATTTCATAAATAAACTCTTTATGAAATGTGAATGAAATATTAATATTAAGGAGTAAGAAGAATATCTTCAGAGGAGCATCCACAATCCAGTAACCCTTCAATATTAGTTCTACACTTAAAAGATCAGGAGTGAACAGTTAATATACGTATATATATATATATTTGATATTCAAACATGCTCCATATGGCTAACATACTGGGTTGAGCTCACAAGACAAGTTCTGATCTCTGTTCCAAGTGCAGAGCAGATGTGGCTGTTCTAAAGGAGGTTTACAGAACATCCTGTTCTTCATCTCAGCTTTCAGGAAGAACACCAAAGAAACTAAATGCTGGCTTGCTGTCACACCGAACTGAGCGGTTTCAGAAATGTGTATGGTGTAGGTGGCTGAGAGAGATTGACATCCTATATTTAGAAATGGAACACTTTGTTTTTCTACATGCCTGCTAGTTGCTAAGCTTCTTTCTTTAAAGATGTAGACTCGGAGCGCGGAGATATATCGTGTCAGTGCATAGGATTCTCTACAGTGCCTGACAGTAGAAGATCACAGACTTCCTGCTTATCATTTTTTGCCCTCTGCTCAAGTCTATCAGCTTTAGTGTCTCATTCCCTTCCCTCCTGAGAGGCTTCTGCACTGCCCTTGATGTGGCTCACATGCAGAAGAGAGCCTCATGAGATGAAGCACGAGAGGGATCCTCAGTCTTTTCATTTGTAAACTTTCCAAATAGTTAGTCCTTTTCTTAAAACATTGTAAGTTATCTGTAGCTTTTATAGAGATGTCATTTCAGTCAGATGGGCCTGATTCTCACTGAGTTTGGGTGACTGAGGTTTACGTGTTTACTGCAGACTATAAAAGTAGACTAGAGCTCTTGGCCTATGTTGCATAACTGGAAGAAAGCCTGTACTACATCATCAGTTATGTCCTGAAATGAGTTATAGCAGTAAAAACAAAGTCATTATGGAGCTTTTGAACCTCAAGTGATGAAATCAGAGGAAGAAAGTTCAAACAGTCTGGATTTGTATTTTGATCTTTTGACAACAGTCTGTTGGTGGTTTTAAACAGTCTTTTTATGAATCTGCTGAATGTATCTTTAAAAATCAATGCTTCAAAGAAACAAACAAAACTAAAAAATTGTTACAACATCATGGAGGTGATTACAAATACTTAGCTCTGAATGACAGCTTTGTGAGTCAATGGATGTAACCCTAATCTCTGTCTCCCTCTCTCTCTCTCACACACACACACACATACCCACACATACCCCCCCCACACACACACACACACACACACACACACACACACACACACACACACACACACACACACACACACACACACACACACACACACACACACACACACACACACACACACACACAGAGTGGCTACCAGCAGGTTTTTAGATCAGATCAGATCAAAGGAAAAGACAGGCAACTCATTGAAATTACCACACAGATTCCTGCAGCATTGAGGAAGAGAGGCAAAGGCAGAGAGAAGCTGTATATTTCCACAATGTGAAGCCTTTCACAAATATTAAGCTGGGCTTCTTGCATCACTGATGTCATTTTGAGCAACAGCAGGTGGGTGTCTGCCTCCAATCATGGTGACATTTACTGTCTCACTCGTTTAGAAAGAGATCGCACAACTTGCTATTTGCCTAAGGATGTTTTTTTTCTTTTTCTGCATCTTTTTTTGAAAGGGAGAAAACATAACAGGCTGGTGTAAGCCCAAGCAATCATGCCTCCTCTTGGCCTCCCTATATCAGTGAGATAGGTTTGCAAGCATTTTGAGAGACAGATTTAGAACAATATTGTTGACTAGTAGAAAATTGCATATTCTATCCAAACATTATTGGCGATACAAATCACTGGGTCGAAAACATATTCATTTCATGTTGCATCCAGAGATATTTTAGCTGTTACCAGAGAGGATAGCAACAGACATATTTCAGAGATGTAATTGGTCTAAAGTCTATAAAGGGGACAATATACACATACATTTTATTGAACAGAATCGAAAGCAGGGTCTCTCAAGCAGTTATTTAACTACCACAAGTAACTCTCACCAAATGGTTGCCCTAGGTTTTCTTTGGTTGTTGTTTTGTTCACAAAAACCCCCCATTAATCTTTCCATAAGGTTTTTTTCTTTGGAACCAGGAAGTGTTAAAATGCAAACACTAAAAACTACAAACTTCCGGTCATTTTAATACTGGGAAGAGTGATATATGTAAAGGATATTAGATCATGGACAACATTTGCCACCAATCACAAAAGCCAGCCTATTCACTGGCCATGTGGACAGGTTAAGACAGACAGCTGTGACGGCGAATATTGCCCTGTCGTTCCACTTGCTGTAGGCTTATGTGTCGCCTCGTTCACTTCAATAGATTCCATTCCATTCTGCCAGTCGCTGCCATCAGTCACCATTGCATCGCTTGTCGTGTGTATTGGCCTTTAGTCTGCAGCAAAGGTCTCTTAACAAGATTCCTGTAACCTGACAAAGACATTGATTTAATGTCATATCGGGGACCTAGACTTTTGCTACATATCTTGTTTATTTGTGTCAGTGTCTCTAGCCCATTCTGTTGCCTGGAGATGCCCTGGAGTACAATAACTATAGACTGACGGTGGATAAAAAAAGGTTGCTCTGCTATCAGTTTTGGGATTTAGGTCGTTTTCGAGTCTAGGAATTCGCTGTTCTCCTTCTCAAGTTAGCAATAATCCTTTGATTACATGACACAATTTGACAGTATTTACGTATGGATGTGATATCTTTTTTCTTCTATGTCTTTCTGTGTGGATGCCTAACAGCCTTAAGGCACTGTGTTAACAAAAGGGAAAACTTTTTCCTACTTCAAAGACGTCCTTATGAAACGAGACGTACTGACCTATAGAGACCTCTAAAGACATTCAATGAGAGGCTCTGGGTGTTAGGTCCAATTCTAACCAAGCTACTACGTTGTTAGCCCCACTGAAACTTAACACTCTAACACTGCTAGAATGCCGTTAGGATCAGTCATTGAAACTTAACACTCTTACCCTGCTAGAATGCCGTTAGGATCAGTCAGGTGCAAATTCCATGCCACAAAGAAATAAAGCAAGGATACAATTCTAAAATTGGTGAATTTGCTCAATAACAATGGCACATGGAGCAGTGATGTTATAATGTTATCCGGTACCAATTAGGACAATGTTATGTGATTTGGCATTTGGAATATTTATATTTATCTATGTCAAAAAGTAATGCCATGCATGACATATATGAATTGCCCATATTGTTCCAAGGTACTTTGTTAGCCATGTCTAAGCCACTACCGAGACCATGTTTGGGCTCTCTCTCTTTCTTTAACACAAACATCATATTATATTTGAACTCATGTCACTTTGTACACACTCCTTGACATATTGGACAACCAGGTTTGCTTTTCTATTTCCCTCTTTGAAATAAAAGGCCTACTGAAAGTCAACGGTCATGGTTATCTCAACCACAGAGGCCTCAGAAGAATGAAACAATAAATGGGGTTGAGACTTCTACTTAAATGAAAAAACATGAAGTTCGCCTACGTCCTGGAAAGTCTCAGTGTGGCAAACAGTATTTGTCGTTGACATTTCCCACCCATTGATTCCCATCAATTTTGCAACCTTTCCAAGTGCAGTGTTCTGACCTACATGGGGTCCAGAGGGAGGCAAAACAGCACACAGAACGCAAGACGGAGGCCTCCCATCGATCACATCTGGCCCTAAAAATAAAGAGGGCGGCCTGAAGATGACAGCTTTGGAGAACAAAAATCACTAGCGCTAATCAATTTTGACCCACAGTTCTCTGCTCCGGTCAATATAGCACACTTTCTCTTTCATGATCTAATGATGTTTGTGATGAGTCTATTTTTCTAATGCCCTCAGGGGTAGGGGAGGGGTTCATTTAAAAACTCAGAATTTTTGAAGTCACTGTACAGTTATTCTTCTGAATCATTTATTAAACTCATTTTAATGAATTTAGTGGCAGGATTCCAATGCTTTGAACATGGTCAGCAAATAAAATGTTCGATTGATGTGTTCTATTTACCAAGATCGATGAAAAATTGTGACTGCCGACAAATTATTTTATATACCAAATGGCCCACCTCAAACATTGTGCTCTCTGATGTAACTGCACTGTTCGCATTTGCATAATCAAATCCAGCAACTCAAGCAGAAAGCATCTTCTCCCAGAAGCCACAAATAGCTCTGAAATGCACTACCCTAAAGGCATTGACAAACAGTTTGACAATCAAATCAAAAACTGAAAAGCACTTAGCAGCATTCTGTGCAAAGGTGAATGGTCTGCACCTGTTGGTTAGCAAGAAAATGACAGCTTAAGCATCTCTAATATCAGTGATGCTGCATGAAGTCTGAATCTGTCTGTGGTCCAGAATGAACTCCAAAATGTTCTGTGGAGTTTCAACTATTATACATTTCATTATCATTGCACCAAAGTCACCAAAATACTCATTTCTGATTGGCTGGTGGGTGTCTTTGGACAACATATGTTTTACATAAATGCTTTTCATCCACCTGGCTCTTGGTGCAGCAACATAAAGGGGTGCCAACACCAAAGTATACTTAACTCTTTTTTATATAATGTTCTGTTTGTCTGTTTGTCCGACCCTTTTTGTTATATTTTAGTGTTGTCTTGTCTTGCTTGTCCTAAAATGTCAAAGCGACTTTGGGTATATAGAAAAGCGCTATACAAAATTGAAGTATTATTATTATTATTATTATTATAACTAAATGTGGAAGAGTGACTGCACAGTGTTTAGGCCTCTTCTAAGTATACTTAAAGTAACACTATGTAACAATTCTACCTTAAAATAACAGCTTGAAAAAATGACTTACTACAATTACTTTTAATATGGGAATATGGTCTGTAGGGAAATGACTGCGGTCTGTAGGATTTCTGGAGCCGCTCGGTCCTTTGTGTCTGAGCATGCGCGACTAGGATCGGGTAGCGATTTCGATTCAGAGCTAGCCATCTTTCTGCTGGATTAGTAAGTAGTTGATTTGCTGTCCTGCTTTGTCTTGTCTTGCACTTGCCTGATGTTTGACTGTGTTAGCAAAGTTGTTGACTCGCTAGTTTGTCATGAACGAGGAAAGCAAATTCAACAGGTTTCGCCGCTAGGAGGAGCTCCAAGCCATAAAGTCTTTAGTGCTGCTTTAACTAAAGAAATTTATAAAATAAAGAAATAAAGTAATTGCAAAAAGTAAATCAGTAAGTGAGGGGGGCACTGTGGAGCCAGCAGCAGCCCAGAACATATACGGGCTTGAATGCCCACGGGGACACGGGTTCGAATCCGACCCGCGGTCATTTCCCGATCCCACTGTCCACCTCTTCTCTCCATCTCATGTCCTGTCCAAACCTGCACTGTCCTTTCTGAATAAAGGCAAAAAGCCCAAAAATAAATCTTTAAAAAAATTAAAAAATAAGAAAAAAGTCAGTGGGGGCAAAAGGGTGAGGCAAACAAAACATGTAGTGCAAGAGGTAAATATGTATGCAAGAGAAAAGAAATCTAACAGGGAGAGTGAAGAAACGGCCCCAATTAGTAATCCAAGGGTCCTTTTATAATCCTGAGTACCTGAGTACCAACTCCACATCAACATCAAGGCCAACTTTTTCGCCTCCAATCTCCTTTGTTCGAGTTGCATCGGCAATAATTATTTGTGCTGCTCAAAACTCAATTCATTAGGTCATTCATTTGACACCAGAGGTTTCTCTTGCAGTGATGTTCTACTGGACTCATTGTCTCTACCGGAGTTCCTGTCAGCACCCTGGCAGTTGTAATTCTATTAGAAAAAGATCCACAATATGCTCATATCCGCAACAATTTCATTGCTTTATTTTCAGTGTTTTAACATACTACCATACAGGGTATGACACCATTAGTTCCAGGTGGGCCATGGGGTTTTCTAGAACCCGCCAGGGTATGACACCATTAGTTCCAGGTGGGCCTGGGCTTATGTCTTGGCATGACACTATTATTTAGGGGCCTGGAATGAGTCACCATAAATAATAGAAGAGGCAAACGCCCTGCACAGCAGGAGGAGCCCCCAGAGTGGATACAACTGAAAGTACTGAGGAGGTGAAGTTACGGGACTTGCTCAGGTTTATGTGTCGGTGCATAATAACTAGCAGAATAAACCTTCTTACCTTTATATCAAACACTGTCAGACTTGCAAGCCTTCTTTTGAGATAGATTGTGACTCCAGCACGGAGTACGTACGGAAAACCTTTTAGCTACGTTGTGGAAAAAGGATCCAGACTGACTGAATGTATATGTAATGGGCCATTTAATTCATTGTATATCATGCACAATAATACTGTCATAACAAGATGTGCAGGGTCAACTAGAGGCAGCAGACATTATTGTGTCATCAATAGGCACAAAAAATATAGCATATGACTGAATTCAATATGACTGAAATATAACATGTTTACTTGTAAAACAACCCTTTAGTAGGTTACCAAACAATCCCAAGATTAGACATTGTGGATTCATACAATAATTCACATTGGATGGTGGTGTACTGACAACCATACTTTGTGCAATGCTAAACCAAAAACTAAAAGATGTATATTAACCAAACCTCTAACCTCTCTTAAAAACAATGGGAGACATTTAAGGGAAACCACCTTTCTGTGCCTCATCTTTGGTGTCTGAAAAAAAGAAAGAAAAATCAGCAACAAGGAAATAGAAGAATTTTACTACACCTTCACAGTAGCATTCTGGTGGGAATTGCAAGCAGGTCCGATACGTTCAACAGTAACAAACCTGCTGCTCTGTCGAACCTTTAATATGCCATTTGGATAGAAGAATCCACAGTGAACCCACAGATTTGAATGCACACACTCAGGATACAACCAATGCCAGTGTTGGGGTATGGTGTCTGAATACTATCTGTGGAGCTTCAACAGAACCTCTGGGTCTTGGCTGGTGAATGGACAGTTTTCGCACTTCATCTGACACATTATCATTTATTAAGTGCACTGCTACATAAAACGAAAAGTACCATGCGATTCATAACCTACTGGAACACAAATGCCTTGGTCTAAGATAGACACAATTAGCTAGGTAAAACGCGCTGCTAAATTCCCATTGCAGTGACAGGGGTGCCACGGTACCTAGCTAGCTGGCTGCTTAGACCATTTCCAGTGAGCCTGAAAAGGCCTAAAGGTGTCATAGAATTGAAAACTGAATTTCCCTTGGAATAGTTAAATAAAGAGATGTAGGTACATGAAACATGAAACATGACATACCATGAATCTTAAACACCATTGTCTTCCTTCAAATGCAAATCCTGTATATGCCAGAGAGCTGTACAACGGGCCAATTCCACCAATCCCCCACTTTGTTGTCATATTCCTTACTCCTTCATATTTACATCCACAAAATGTACATACTCCCGTCCACTTTCTAGCCAAGGCGATATGTACCTGTACAGTTACAAAAGTTCTGCAGTTATTATGAACAACGACAACTGAGCAACAACAACGCAAATAGCAGACCATGTGCAGAAATGTACCGCTCCAGGCTGTGAAGGGGATGTAGGCACTTTTCATATTCTTCCCCAAAGAACTGAACTGTTTTACTTTTTCAACATGTTTTACTTGATTTATTTCAACATGTTGCTTTCCGTGTGAGCCATCATGGTGCCTCTCTGTAAACCAGCCAATCACAGAAGAGCTCATCATCATTATTAATGAGCCCGCCCAAAAAGGGGAAAAGGCTTGTTTCATTCTAGAGCCAAATCATACGGTTGTACATGTGCGTGTAAAACTACACCTGCACATTTTTCGCCACGACCAAAGCATACCTTCTATGTATACATCTGAGAACAAATTCAAATACTGAATAAATGCCTTCTATGGCACCTTAAATGCTCTACTGTTCCTGCATTTCCACAGGCAAGCTGAGTATCCAATCTGAGGTTATACTGAAATACAATATTTAGTTGAATAAAATAAATGCAGTTTCTAAGATAACTCGATTCAGTTCTCAAACCTCCACATCCAAATTGCTGTGGAACTGGGGATGACCCATGACCCATCTCAGCATGAATAGCCAGAGATGTGGAGCAGACGTGAAGGCAAAGCAGATGTAACCGTCATCTGAGCGTGCGCAGAAGCTAGTTTCTGGCAGTACTGTCAGACCCAATTCTCTGGTACTGTTTTCTGAAATTGATCTCCCAAGTTGTGTGAATATATACTGCAAACATTAAACCATACATGCAGTTTTGAGTTAAACGAACGACCTCTTCTCCCATCTGATCTCTACTTAGTTATTCAAGTTTAGTTAACTATTTTGAAGTTTATTTATTTGAAAGTGTTACACAAAGTTAAACTAAATGGTACTTTAGAGTGAAATATATATATATATATATATATATATATATATATAATAAAATATGTTTGGAATAAATAGATTTTCGGTAGCATGTTGTTAAGTTGTTAAGTGCACTTAAAGCAAGTATTTAATAAATACAAATGTACTGCAAACATACTACATGCATTTCTAGTACATTTTGAATACACTTAAGAGCACTTCTACCCTAACCCTTACCCTAATCCGGATTTGTAATCCCAAATGTATTCAGAACAGCAAGGGCGCCACCCCTACTCTTTATGATGAGTGTCTTGAAATCATATTCAGCTGCAAAGAGTTGGGACCTTAGTTGCAGTGCCATGCCCATGTCCCAGTACTGAAGAACTAGAGTCCACTGAACCCACTAGCCCTAGCCATAGCAAGTCTCCTGCACAGACCTGCTTACTGAAAAACTTCCAATAACTTCCTTTTATGACAGCTGGATAGAATTGTACTCAGTAATCGTAGCTTGATTGTTCTTTCCTTTGTACATCGCTTTGGATAAAAGTGTCTGCTAAATGACTAAATGTAAATGTAAGGGAAAAAGACTTCAAATCAGCAGGGTATTGTGTAAAATACACATAGTCTCTTATCGTCGTCGGGTCTTCAGTTAAGACGAATTCAGTAAATTACTAGTTGTGAACTTCATAATGGTATGATAACCCAGGATTTTTGACCAACACTAAAAAAAAATGTTGCTCCAAGTATACCAAACAACAGCATCATGTCTGTGAAAGATCTTGCCCAGAGAACACACTCAACTGAATTGCAGTTCATCAAACGATTTAAAGTGGTTGTTACTTATATGTGGCATACACACATGGAAATACAAAACATGAACACTATAGCATAGCCTTTATAACCTTGCCCAACCTTTCTATAAACCATGAGAAGTATGTGTGTGCACACACACAACACACACACACACACACACACACACACACACACACACACACACACACACACACACACACACACACAACACACACACACACACACACACACACAACACACACACACACACACACACACACACACACACACACACACACACACACACACACACACACACACACACACACACACACACACACACAGGTATCTCTTTTGGCAGCATGTCTCACAGCAGGACCCCCGCCACCCTTCACGTGGTGCTCGCACTCGCACATCTCTCTGCACCTTTCATTCTGCTGAATTCTTTATCTGGCGTCTTACACGCCGCTTTCATGTCGCCATGACCTGTCTGTGTCCCGCAGCTTTAGTGTACGTCTCCGTCTCTCGGCCTGGACAGCGCTCGCTCCCGTGTCCCTAGAAACCTGCCCTTGATCAAAACATGCAAATGATCTCTTATGAATTTTCATAGCACAGGCCTCATTATGTGGGAGCCCAGCCAGATGGCACTTGTCTTTGGGGTCCCACGACACCATACCCCTTTGGGTAGGGCTCATACGTGATGCAATCATGTCACCAACAGCATCGCCTCTATCCTGCTGTTTTCCATTACATGCTGATTGCTTCAGCTTGCACCTTGCAATGGGTTGGATCATAATAAGGAGCCAGTTTATCTCTCTGTCTTAAGATATGTAGGTACTGTGTATGTAGATTTACTTGTATCCCTGGTCCTTGACACTGCTGTAAAATTAGCCCCCCTTAACCCCAAACACTCATCCTGCATGTTTGCATTCAACCATGTCATGCATTCAATTCTTCTTCTAAATAATAGGAGAAGGATTTATTCTCACTATTGGAATTGTAAATTTCACCCCTGTGATCATTAAACAGTCTAAACAATTTGTTGTGAGCAGCACAGTCAATCAACCATGAATCGCCCTGTGTATGTATGGGGTTGTGTTCTGTTGAAATCAATATGTGCATTTATTCACTGTTGTATTATCACAGGACAGGCCAAACCAATAATGTGAATTTCTTCCAGAGAAGCCAATAATTATTCAGTCTTGTGCTGTCTCGGCAGTTTGCTCTTGCGTGTGCCTGCGCTGAGGCATCACAGACCTCACGAGGCTCCACATTCGCCAAACACTACTGATCTCTGTGATGAAACACAATGATGATTATAATTCACGCAATCAGACAATGAACAGGCACATAAATGAAAAGCCTAAATCACAGTCTACTGCAACAACAGATCTGGTCATTTTTTAGCAACAGCATCTGTATTAGGATCAGCATCTGTATTATGATGCCAAGTTCATTGCAGCCTATGGAATCCTATTTTTTTTATAACCCACATATAGAGACCCACACACAATCGTGTAGCACATGCTCAAACCCCAGCCGTGTGTGTGCTGACATGCACATAGTCTCATTTAACCGTGCAAACACGTTCAGAGTTAACCAGCCCAGTATTCCCATGACAGTGGCCCTGGCAGCTGACCGGAGCTGACAGGTCCACCTGGGATGCCGATCTGCGAGGATGGTGACAGCTCCCATTCCCACATCTGTGTGTGGGGGGCGACAGCCATCACACACCCCACAACATTAGATGGAGTGCTGGGGGTCTCACACACAGTCTGTAATTGGGAGTGGACACAGAGCCACACCACAGAAGAGATCTCATCCCCAGAGGGACTGAGGCACCTAGTGTGTTCTGTTGGGGGATGGGTGAGCAGAGGGCAGCAGACATTATTGTGTCTTCTTGTGCCAACCAGAGAGACCGGAGGGAGCTGTTGGTCTGGCTGATTTGTTAACAGGCACTAGTATTTAACACACTACCAGACTACAGACTAGTTAAAGCTCATTTGAAGCAACTATTCACATAGTGTGTCCTTACATATAAACTGTGGGCTCACTGATTCTCTGACAATGGCAGCCATCATGCCCAAATGACAGTGCTGCTTATTAGGAGAAGGCTGGGAGCGCACACCGAACCTCGTGCTCAAACAGCAGCAAACAGCTCTGAGCCCCGACGGGGCCAAGCAGACTTTGGTTCATGTGTATCTCCAAGTGTCTCAGTCTGTCATATTCTGTGAGCAGCCGCGCAGGGGTACAGTTTAATTTGAATCAATTTTTTGATAAGCACTTTTGAAAGTTGTAGATGACTCGGGGGAGATAAGGTTGTCTCGGCACATTGTGCTCCTGGCATATGAAAACCTGCCTATTACTCTCTCTTTATCTCTCTCTCTCTCTCTCTCTCTCTCTTTCTCTTTCTCTCTGTGTGTGTGTCTGTGTCTGTGTGTGTGTGTCTGTGTCTGTGTGAGCAGGAGTGAGTGGCATACCTTATTAGCAACCCTGAGTCTTGATGAACAGGCAAACGAATAAACTGAAACAGATAGACAAAGAGAGTTTCATGATTACACAAGGTGATGCTCATTGGATGTGTCACTGAGTAGACACTGGAAAATGAGATTTCAGATTGACTTTGCGTGTGTCCTATTGTACATCTGTGACGACCAAGAATAGGGCATTAGACAGGGTATTTATCTGCACAGCTTACAGTCATGATTCATTTTTGTTTTTGTTGCATTTTGTTTAAATATTCACAAATCATATTTATTAACTTCAGGTGAAATCAAATATAGATTTAGACACAGAATCTGTATCCTGTAATGGTTTTGCCATCATAATAATGAACACAGTAAATATTAAAGATTGACAAAGGTTGGTGTTGCACACACTTTTTTGCACACACATCTGAAGATACAACATTAGGGCCCGCAGATAGAGCAGAATGGCACTTTTGAAGCATTGTGTTTCCATCTGTAATTTAGTCCCCATAAAGTCATTGCCAATTCTGGCATAACTGCCAACATTGCAGCTCCTACCCCTGTGGATGATAGGGATGATACGAGAAAGGAAAAACTGTTTTTGGTCTGCGGTGAGAATTATGTTTCACATCAGCTCTGGCTCCCACTAATGAGCTGAAACACAACCCTTGTTCCTCTGCCGGATGACTCAGTGGCTCCAAGTTTGTTTCAGCTCTCAAATGTTCAAGTAGCAGACAATGTTCCAGCAAGGACAAGCATTGTTTTGGAGCTGAAGAATCATTAGTTATGCTAATGTTAAATGAATGGATGGATCCAGTTCATCCCAGGCTTTTTTTTTTCTCTACTGGAGGGTTGATTTAGCAATGTAGGCCCGGTGAGTAATGAGTTAGAGCACACCGCATTTGGAAGGGCAAGACAGCGTCAATGCGGTCTATTTGTATAAGTGTGTGTGTGGTATGTGTGTGTCTGTGATGGGGACTCAGGAAGAGCTCAATAGTGGCTGGTCTAATTGCACAAAGAAAGACAAATGGCTTGAGCTTGGAGGAGAGGCTGGGTGGTTGTTGGGGTGGTGAGGGCGGAGAGAGTAAATCAGGCACTGATTGGGCAGTTATTCGTTTCATCCGATTAAATTCATTTTCAGCTACCAAACTGATTGATGATCCGATGCCATGCAAGCATCTTGTGTTTGAATCGCACACACATGCACTGATAGACAAGCAGTCCTGGGCTGTTCCTCTCCTGCGTAGTGATAGTATTTCTAGACCTACATCTATGAGCTCTAAAGAGGTGCTGGATTTCTTTTTTCCACTTCATACTTGTAAAGTAATTGTAATGATATCAAAGGCATTCTCAAAAATGTAGACTAATCGCTTTGCCTTCTGACAGTGACCGTTCATTTTTACCGTGCAGAATTCAGCCAAAAGCCAGGTTCCTTGTGGTAGAGATTGCTGTGTTTATTATTAGTGCTCTCTGTATCAGTATTGAGCGTGAGGTGCAATGGGAGCCCTGGGAGGCCAAACCACAGTTTCTTTTTCAGCATTCACGTCCATGATACAGTAGCATCTCTCTCTCCGCCTCTCACACCCTCCAGCACCTAGCTGATAATCAATACTTTCACTCCGGCCTCACTGGGAAATAATGAGAAATAATGCTTTTCCCTTTTCCTGTGATTTGCTCTACCAACAAGGAAACTTGGGTTAGCTTCCTCTAGCCCACAGAGAAACACACACACACAGAAACACACACACACACACACACACACACACACACACACAGCAGCCTAACCCCCTGCCCTTATCTTCCCTCTCCGCCCCACTACTATATTCTCACTTTACCTCATCTGCTCTTTCCCTTTCTCTTAATCCCCCCCTTGCTCCACCAGATAGAAGGGCCAGTTCGCTCCTCTCCTGTCGCTCCTCGTCGGCCTGATAGAAACATTGCAGAGGGTGAAGTGATTAGGGGCTGCACCTGTTCCACCCTCTCCTCTCTCCTCTCTCCTCTCTCCTCTCCTCTCCTCTCTCCTCTCTCCTCTCTCCTCTCCTCTCCTCTCTCCTCTCTCCTCTCCTCTCCTCTCCTCTCTCCTCTCTCCTCTCCTCTCCTCTCTCCTCTCTCCTCTCTCCTCTCCTCTCCTCTCTCCCCTCTCCTCTCCTCTCTCCTCTCTCCTCTCTCCTCTCCTTCTCCTCTCCTCTCCTCTCCTCTCCCTCTCCTCCTCTCCTCCTCTCCTCTCTCCTCTCCTCTCTCCTCTCTCCTCTCTCCTCTCCTCCCTCTCCTCTCCTCTCCTCTCTCCTCTCCCTCCTCTCTCCTCTCTCCCTCTCCTCTCCTCTCTCTCTCTCTCCTCTCCTCTCCTCTCCTCTTCCTCTCTCCTCTCCTCTCACCTCTCTCAGTCCCCATTGATAAATGTAGCTCCTAAGTGTCTGTGACAGCCTCTGATCCTGCAGGAACCCTTCATGGCAGATACGGAAGCTGGATTGCAAGATTAACTCCAGGTGTGCTGCCCGTGTGCTGTCCTCGACCTAGAATCCCTTTGTGACTGAATGGGCAGAACGTTGCTGACTGTGTGTGTGTGTGTGTGTGTGTGTGTGTGTGTGTGTGTGTGTGTGGAGAGGGAGAGAGAGATGCATGCACGCACACACAGACACAGACCGGCACACACACACACACACACACACACACACACACACACACACACACACACACACACACACACACACACACACACACACACACACACACACACACACACACACACACACACACACACACACAAGCACACAAACACACACACAGTGAAAGACCAATACAGAGATGGATAGGGGGGCAGAACGGGCGTGGGTGGTTAGGGTTTTCCTTTCCCCTCTGTCAACACAGTAGCCCACCACACAGGAAGAAGTGACTCCATTGGTTGCCTGGAGCCCAGCTGTGAGACGCCACCCAGGATGAGGGAAACGGGTGCGGTGTGGTGGCGGTGAGACACCTTCTTCTGTTTCCCTTCAAAGATCTCCCAAAACGTTGTCCCGTTAATACCCTGGGTGGTCCATGGAAGCCAGAGATGGGATGGTTCCTCTGGTGGTATTTTAGGAAATCCTGTGAGCTCAACTGCTTCCATTTGTGGCCTCACACTATTCCTGTCCAAACATATTTGTAATGACTTGGATTGCATTTCACAGTTCTGTTAGTCTGGCATATTAAGCAGTGCTTCTTCATTTGGTTGGATTAGGGGATTTATTGGAGGGTAAAGGTTTAATTGTGATAGTTCTCACAAATTCACTAAATAAAATGTTTTTGCACTGACAGTCAGCTATGTAAGTCCTTCTAAAAAATTCAAAGCACCGAGAACCACTAATTGGGTCCAAGGTTTCTAAAGCTCCTAAAGTTTTATGAGGGTTATTCTGGGTTACAATTCCCTGAGTATCCTAAAAAACATTGACTTTTCCCATGCAACCTATTGGCCACACTGTCTGTCCACTGTTGGAAAATAATTGCCACGGCAATCTCCATTCATTCTCAGGCCTGGAGGCATACTTTAGAGTAACCCTAGCTGTTACATATATGCTGTCTTCTGATTTGCTTGAATTACTCAAGGACTGATGCCTTGAAAACAGAATCATTATGTGAAAGCTAAGAACTCTGGGCTGTTTCCAGGCGAGAAAGGTTAGCAATTATGTTTGTGCAATTATAATTATGCTATATTAGTGTTGCCATGCTAAAAGGCAAATGCTGAAACATTGAAGCTGTTAAAGGGGAGAGTTGGTTAGGTCATTGAAAGCAATTAAATACACAAAATCAGTAAGTGCGAGACCACAGCATGTCCAACCAAGTTCAAATTGTCCCGGCTGAGTGAAGAATCTACAAAGTGTTTAAAAAAACACCTGTTGTCATGCTAGCATTAACTCTCCTCACCACCCACTCATGGGATCACAGTCTGACCATGGCTACATGTATATTTCAAACTGCTTTTTGTGAGAGTTGGTCCTATGTATGTACCAGTATGTATGTAACACGTATGTGTATAATGTGTATGTATTCACTGCCTTTCTGCTAGCATAACAAAGCACATCATTTAGTGCAAATTGCACGGATAGAAAACCACATTAAAATATCAATACTGTCACTGTGTGCATTAGGTGGAGGTTTTTCACCATATGTGATGTCTCTTTATCTCATCTCTCTAATCAGCCATCCTATTCCCAATCTGCCTGTGTACCTTTAAGCCCTAGATCTTCACTCTCAGTTATCGTTGCAGGCACAGGCGCCTTTGGATGACCCCGTTCCACTTTTTATCATTTCATGACAGACGCTGCTAATCCTTGCTAGAGAGAATGTGTTTGTGTGTGTGTGTGTGTACGTGTGTTTGTGAGTGTGTGTACATGTGTGTGTGTGTGTGTGTGTGTGTGTGTGTGTGTGAGAGAGAGAGTGAGAAGCAGACAGAACCTTACAGACAGAACCTTACAGACAGCTGGTGCTCGCCACTCATTTTTGAGAGCCATCATGCAGAGGATATAGTCTCTGTGTCTCTGACTGAAATAATTTGTCTAACCTTCTCTTCTCCCAAATATTCTATTTTCAGCTGCTGAGAACCTCTCCCTCCGAGCCCCCAACGGTTTAATCTCCCCTGGAGAGCTCATGCTAAAAGGTGTTCATCCCCAGCACTCAGACTGAATGTGTGTTTGTGCTGGTCAGAGTTCAACTGCCACTGGCATTCCCTGTGGGATAGGAATTAAAACCTGGGCACAGCAGTCACAGAACATCTGTATAAGAGAGGCTGAGTGGAACTGTGATTCAAATACAAGAGCCAGAAACACGAAAACACACACACTAGTGAACACAGCAGCCCTGCCTTGAGCTGTGCAAGCTGATTTTTTTTTTAGCTTTTTTAAATAATCAGTTTGAGGGCCAAACATAGTCATAACTGCTGGTGGCTATGGTTACCACTGTGCTCGTGTCACTTCCTGTCCTCAAGAGACCGTGAGCGCCAGGTTACCAGGAGTTCTGAGAGAGCAGGCCCTGAGGGCAAACAAGCACAGACATCTAATTATGAACCAATGGGAAAGGCCACAGTGCCCATCAGACCAGGCTAGCACATGTCCTGATTCTGAAAGGCAGGAAGTAGCTGAAGTAGTAATGCAGTATTTGGCACTGTCATGAGCCACCATAAATAATTAGCATAATTAGCCACCTAAATTGTAATACTAAACTGTGACATTGTTGATGTATTAGCGAACAAAGTGCTGGAAACAAATGTAAAGAGGCCTTGCTGCTTTCCCAAATGGAATAAGTGTTGCTGTTACATTACTTGAAGAAGCAAAGACTAAAATGTAAAATACACAATGGATCCCACTTCCAAAGGCCACAGGCTTTAAACTCGCAGTCTTGTTCATCCTGATACTTTGGTCAGCGTCCAGGACCTCAGCCTAAGACACAGCACAGAGACTCAGCAGACACTCTTCCAACTGTTAACATGGTGCTGCTGCTGGCAAGAAAAAGACAAAACTGCAGAAACAAGAAATATATTATTCAGTTGATTTTAAGGATGCTTATCATTACCTGCCGTATTAAAAAAAAAAAAAAAGTGGCAAAAAGAAAAAACTTTAAAAACACTAAATAGTTTTCTTCCTCTGCAGTTGATTCTAAGGATAGCTATAACCACCTGCTGCAGGTTCTACACAAAGCGTTGGCATCTTTGATGGACGTCCAGGAGCTTTGAAAAGAACATAATTCCTCGGCTCATATACATTTCCCTGACAGACACCATGAATCCAGAGATGTCAGGGAGAGAAAAAAGAAACAAAAAGGGGGAATGGTCTGCCGTTTAAGCTGACAAGCTGTTATTGAGCACCGCTAGACGTTTGAGTCTTTGACAAGCTGACATGAAGTGAAGTGAAGTGAAGCAGACACAGTGGAGAAGATGGGAGGGGAGGGGGAGGCAATAAAGGAATGATCTCACAGAGTTCTCCTTCATGCGCCTTACTGAGTGGTACAAGAGACGAGAGAAAAGCACACTGCACCACCACAGTACACTCTCACCATTTATACATCAAGTCCAGCACTGGTGTCACTCGTAATTACAGACACAACAGAAAAACAGAAGTGCAGTGTCAAGGTCAAACAGTTGACAGATGGACATTAGAGGTGTACAGAGATGTCATTACCTGTATCTGTTCAACCAACAAAATGATCTCTATCTCTATCTGTGTTTGGATAGAAGACCCGAGGTGGGTGTGGTTTATGCCGGAGCCACGTTAAATCAGACGAATGCAGTATTTTCAAACGTGATGTTAATTAGGCATATAATTAGTTATGAAATATATTTCGACATCCTCATACCAATAGTGTAGCCAGAAAATGATTTTTGGACAGGCACTTTCACAATCCATCACTAGCCTATACATTCTTTGTAAGCTACTGCAACAGGCCAGACACCCTGTATCACTACTGTAGCATTCTCAACCACCAAGCCAATCCAGGTGTTTGTTTGCACTGAAACGGAATCTGTACTGAGCCAAACAATAGTGCCACATTTTGTTCATCAAGCACACTTTAACCAGAAGTAGCATATAACGCATGTCCTGTCACAACACTAGCTGGGTTTCCATCCAACTATTTAATGCAAATGAATGCTTAAACTTCTCATCAAATCCTTTAAGTCGCATAAGACGTATTCCCTGGAAAGAGGGGATTAGCATAAGGGTAAAATAATATTGGTTGATAGAAACAGGTTTAGTCATAACAACAAGGGGTTTGTTGCGATTATATCACATATGTCCTTTAAAGTTAACCTAAACAAGTTTTAAACCCACCGCTGTTCACAACTCCTCCCACAATGAGGAGATTGTACATTTTTAAATCCACATAATACAGCTTATTGAAATGCACACAGACATTCCATAGTCTAATTTTCATGAATGTGCTTCAAATATGCAAAACAAATGTGTGGGGTGTTAACCAGCTGCTATCTCCTGATGAAGATTTACATCACTGGAACTATGAAGTCAGAACCACATTTGAGAGAATCCTCTAAGACAACCACAGTCAGTAAAAATAAGGCAGACAAAGAACAGAGTGCACAGTACCTTTCCAGCAGCCAAGTAAATATGGGTCTACAAGAATCAAGCACAGACGTGATTATTAACCTATTAGCCTTTAGTCAATGAAAGCATCCAACACACACATCACACAGTGCAGCAGAGTCACCACACTGTCCAACCTCTCCATACTACAGAAATACACATCATATTTGCCACGGTGGGCAAGGGAAAATAAAACACGTTGGCCTAGATGCAGTGCAATATGAGCACCATATGCCTAGGCTACATGATGAGTCACACACATGACCAGGCTTGGCAGTGAAGAGTATCATTATTTCATCATTGTCCCAGTACAGATACAGAAAGTGGCAGATGGGTAGACCTGGTAAAAAATCTGGAGAGTACTGAGAGAAGCTCATCACTGCATGTCTTCATACACGTCAACCCCTTTGAATACCCACCTGTATCACCCTCCGGAAACATCCATATAATCCATAACAGATCCTGGTTGCTGTCTGTTTAAATAACCATGAAATAGGCTACTTGTTAGGGTGTTAAAACAAAATGTCATGAAACGTATGGCTGATGCAAACAGTACGTATGTTACATCTTAAATGGATGAATATGACATAAACACGGTTTTTCCAATATTGTGACAGTTTTTTTGTTGTTGTTTTTACATACATCTAAAACTGACAGGTGATATATATAGGTTGCGGGGGTTTCAAAAAGATCCATCTGCTTCACCAAGCTTTTGTTTCTCTAGCTTTCCCCGAGTAATAGCCGGGAGTGGTAAGCTCTCAGCTCGCTGCCTGCTGTGCATTGACTCAGTCGGGACGACTATAGAATATAGGCATAGGCGGAAATCTCCCAGTTCATCATCATCATCATGATTATTTATTTTGGGAGAATTGACTGAGCACAGGACTCTTTTGCAGCAATGCCCTGATTGAGGCTACATAATACAGAGGAACAGTAAATAAACAAACCATAACAAAACAAAACAGACAAAATAAATAAACAAAACACATTAAACAACTCAGAAATTAAGTATAAAAAAAAGTAAAAAGATAAAATCAGAGAATCATTTAAAACAACAGCATTGAGGCGCATCCTTAGCATCTAAAAGGCTCTTAAATTGGTTGACAGACAAATACTTCGTTAGTTTCAAATCCACTTGAACAGTGTTCCATTTATGGGAAGCAAAGAACTTCAAGTTGGATCTTATGCGTCAACATGGTGGCCATATTGTACGGCACAGCCGCATCTCATAATGCATCTATGTCTATGGAGGCAGCAGGTCTACCACAATTAAAATCACACGCACACATTTCTTCTGCTTTTAAAACTGGACTTATTTTGACCTCGATTTTCTTGCAAAGCTACTAAAGCAGTATATTATGTGTCACTAGACTTTACAACGTATGATTTTACAATGTATTTAACACATTTGAACATGCTAACACTTCATGTACAGTATCTAGTGATGAGGTTGCTGAATGCAACCAGCTGAATACCCTTTACCCTTTACCCTTTACAAGAGTGTGTGAGTAGCTACGGTGGCCATCAAATGTCATAAAAATGCGAAAAGACAGTATTTTGGTTTTGTCCGTTCAGGGCTACTGTAGAAACATGGCATCACAACATGGCAGATTCCATGGAAGAGGACCCGCTCCCTAAGTAGATACAAAGGGCTCATTCTAAGCCAATGAAAACACAACGATGCGTAGTTACAGGTTATTATACACAAATGAAAACATAATTATGAGTCCTATATTTCAATTCTACTTATAGATGCCACTAAAAACTACGCACTGTACCTTTAAGTTATTTACCTATTAATTATATAGCACATACAATAGCAATAATGGTTTCTATATACATTTAATACAAGTACAACGCTACTTTTGGTGACATCTTTTGTGTCCCCCTCAGGAATTGCTCTTTAGAAATCTTTGTTTATTATCCCACCCAACAGTGAAATGAAGTTTCCAACCATGAATAGAGTGATCACTTCTCAGTGATGTGTAGTAAATGAACGTTAGAGTTAGTGAGATCAAAGTCCTATGTTGCAAAGAGAATGGGCACAGAATATAATAATAATAATAATAATAATAATAATAATAATTCATTTAATTTGTAATGCACTCTTCATTCAGAAGAATCTCAGAGTGCCAACATATTAGAAACTAACTATAATAATACAATAAAATAAAAATGAGTTAACATAAGCATAATTGAATTTTTTTACCATTTTAACATAAGATTTAACACAAGGCCAGAAATGCCTTCCTGAATAAAAATGTTTGAATAATGTTTAAAAATATCTGTTTAGAATATGACTTTTCATGGGGTTGGGCTCGTACCCTAAGTGGTAGGGTGTGGATTTGGTGTCCATGACCGTTGGGAACTACCTATTCTCTGAATGGCACGGGTGGGTCAAGGTTAGAGGCAAACAGCTCCAACGTGGTCTTTGTGAAGTGTCCCTGTGGCATCTGGCACCAAGATTTAAACAGCAGATTCCTCTAAATTGTAAAATGAAGCCGCCATTGATCGGATTGGTCCACATCCCACAGATGCTCAATTCGTTTGACATGTGATTGATCTGGGGGCCAGGGTAACACTTTGAATTCTTCTTTGTGTTCCTCAACCCATTCCTGGACAATGTAGCAGGGTACAGAAACCACTTCCATCACGGAATGCCATTTCCAGCAAAGGGGTGTATAACTGGTTCACAAAGACTAGGTAGGTGGAACGTGTCAAATTGATATCCACATAAATGTCATACCCAATATTTACCAGCAGAACATTGCCCAGTACATCACCCCGCTACAGGCACTACATGGGGTCCTACATCAGAACATTGACCAGTACATCACCCCGCTACAGGCACTAAATGGGGTCCTTCATCAGATCATTGACCAGTACATCACCCCGCTACAGGCACTAAATGGAGAACATTGCCCAGTACATCACACCGCTACAGGCACTACATGGGGTCCTACATCAGAACATTGCCCAGTACATCACACCGCTACAGGCACTAAATGGGGTCCTACATCAGAACATTGCCCAGTACATCACACCGCTACAGGCACTACATGGGGTCCTACATCAGAACATTGCCCAGTACATCACACCGCTACAGGCACTACATGGGGTCCTACATCAGAACATTGACCAGTACATCACCCCGCTACAGGCACTAAATGGGGTCCTTCATCAGATCATTGACCAGTACATCACCCCGCTACAGGCACTAAATGGGGTCCTTCATCAGATCATTGACCAGTACATCTCACCGCTACAGGCACTAAATGGGCTCCTACATCAGAGGCCGGAAGAAGACACTGTACAGTCATTTTCTACAGTTTCTTTACAGTTACAGTTCTTTACAGGTGTATCTTTGTAGGGATCCCATATAGTAAGTTATCGGTTTTAGCGCTCTTTAGCGTAACTCAATACTGGACCAATTTTGATCGTTAATTGTCCCTAGTAAATATTTTGACCCAAAAAGATCTAAAAATAGGACCCAAGTTAAAAAAAAAACAAAGATTACCTTCCCTAGAGAAAACTAGACCCATCCAAACAGACAACCTTCTTCCATTGCTCCCGGGTCCAGTTCTGATGATGGCGTGCCCATTGTAGGCACAGTGGACAGGGTTTGGCATTGGTACTCTGAACTGTCAGCAGCCATGCAGCTCCAAACCCAAACGTCCTCCCGTAACCATCATTATAATGTGCTGTGCCCTGTGTCACTGTAACGTCCTCCCGTAACCATCATTATAATGTGCTGTGCCCTGTGTCCTGTGTCACTGTAACGTCCTCCCGTAACCATCATTATAATGTGCTGTGCCCTGTGTCACTGTAACGTCCTCCCGTAACCATCATTATAATGTGCTGTGCCCTGTGTCACTGTAACGTCCTCCCGTAACCATCATTATAATGTGCTGTGCCCTGTGCCCTGTGCCACTGTAACCCTCCAGTGAGATCAAACCAGATGAGAGACAACCTTGGTTACCCTCATGTATCAACAAGCTTTGGGACCCTAACACCCTGTCGCCTGATTACAGTTTGACCGTTCTCAGACCATAACTGGTAGGTAGGCCTACTCACCACTGCTGACCAGGAGCTCCCTAAATGACTTGCAGTTTTGGACATTTGCCAACCCAGTCAACTAGCCATAACAATTTGACCATATCAAAACCAAAAGTCTTTGTAGCTCCGCCCATTTCTGTAACACTTTAATGGAGCCCTGTGTGGTAAGACTGGCATAAACACAGGGGAGTCAGGTGTCATTTCAAACATTAAAAGATGATACATTGCTGTCAACTAATGGCTATTCATCACATCATACTGTCAACTAATTACAACATGTATCCACATATCCAGAAATTAGATGAGACACTTTATTGTAAGAATCTATCATAACTGACCAAAAAGATCTCCTAGCTACTCGGAGTGACTCCTGACCAACAGCTTTGAACAGTCTTTAACAGGCTTGTTAAATGCACTTATTTGGGGAAATGTGTGCCTCATCCGCCACCAACACCAAGGTTGTATTGAGATGTCTAAACATTTTGTAACAACTGATCGTGATTTGTGACCCTTTTGAGATCTCTCTTTAAATACCATAGGAGAAATTGGGTTCATATAGAAATCTGACAAAATGGGAGATTTTCTTTTCATCACGGATGTTACCATAATCGGTCTTTTAATCAGGGATGTTACCATTATCTGTCTTTTCATCAGGGATGGTACCATTATCGGTCTTTTTAGCAGGGATGTTACCATCATCAGGGATGATACCATTATCAGTAATTGCCATAACACAGGTTTAAGAATCTTAGATGCTGTGACAGCTTATGGAACATTCTACTACGCTGTATTTTCATCCTACTGTTATATCAATTATGGAGACATGACACTGGACATTGACTGACTCCCTATGACAGGGTATGACATCGGTCATGACATGTTTATCTTTCTGACATGGTAATGTTAGTCTCATGATGCAGGGTTCAAGTGTAACACCATTGTTACAAGCTACTCAACATTGTTTTTTTGTGGTCAGAATGTTTTGACTAATCCAAACGGAGAAAGATCGGTGCTCGGGATTCGATGGTCATTGCTGTATCACACCTGTGAACAGGTAAGATAGGTGTTTGTGTGATCTGGTGAGCATCAGCTGACCATCTGACTGTAAGGTGAGCGGTTACTTGCTTAAGGTAATGCTACTCTCAATTTCACTCACTCTTTGAAGAGATTTCTTTTCTCTGTTATGAAGCCACGTGCAATACTATTTAAATATAAAACTGAGCAGATGAACATTTATAGCCCAAGTGAAAAACCTCAAGGAAATGTTAATTGTAAATGGGAAAGATATCTTGTGGAAAAACATGACAAGCTCAGAACATACAATACGGTCTACTTTGTGGGTAGTCAGATTGCTAACATAAGCTAATGTTGTTAGATAGTTGGCTGGCAGATGCAATGGTTGGTTACAATAACAGGTTGGTCAGAAAACTGGGTTTGTTCCGAGATCTTTGTTTATTTAGACACACCAGCGCACGTGTATAAATGCTCAGGACGACAAAGGCCACTTAGGTACGCTACAGCGTAGGCTCTGTATAGCACACACAACTATACATCAAACCTAAGGGTCTTCAGTCAGGTTATGAAATAACAGAGGGAAATACTAAATGAGACAAGGTGATTCAATGCCAAAGTGAGGAAAAGACTCCAAGAGAATGTCCAAGTGTTTTGATGTCCAATTGAGCACCATTGAAACCGTGTTAATAAAGTGGAAGTAGCAGAGGGGTGCTCTGCTAAGTATTAATGTATAGGGATGAATGCTTATGCAAACAGAATATTTTAGTTTTGAATTGACTTATTTTTTTATTTCAATAGAAAACTAACATATTTAGCCTTTAGAAATATACTATAGCATGTAACATCAGAAGTTTGAAAAGGGGACTTCTTAACAACTCTTAAGCACAGGGGGTGGGGGTAGAGAATGGAACGGGGGACATTTAACTGGTAGAGGGAAGAATGGATTCAATTCAATCCCAAATCCTGGAAGCAAACATCACACCATTTGTCAAAAAGCTGAAGATGAACAGAGGATGACTTTTAGGAGAGGATAATGACCCTAAACACACCTCAAGTGGCGGAAGGTTTTGCTATGGCCCTCACAGTCCTCTAACTTAATAAACATCATCGAACATCTGTACATTGACCTCAAAAGAGCAATGTATGCAAGACAGCCCAAGAATCTCAAAGAACTACCAGAGGCCTTTTTTGCAAGGAAATATGGGTGAAAATACTCCAGTTAAGAGTCTTTCAGTTCTTATTTGGTCACCACTGGGGTTTACAAGCTGTGATGCTTGAGTACTAACACAGCTTCTGCTTTGGGCCCTTTTCCTTTTTCTGTTATTTTGAAATCTTAAAAAAAAATGGAAATGTGTGGAAAAGTAATCTTGCTTAAAATATTAAAGAAATGTGTCATCTTTAACTCATGCCTTTTTGGAAATCAGGTCATCTTTCACTCCCTTATTTACAGTAACCACTGTCGTCGTCACCCCCCCCCCCTCTCTTCTGACTAGGGTTGTCTTCCATTAGACTGTCCAGCATTTGTGTTATTTTTTTCCCTCTGGAAAAAAAAAATAAACAAGGATCACATTCTGGTAATGTAATCAACTTCTCTTCAACCTGATCTGTGTGTGTCTGTCTTGATTACATCAGCAATAATTGAGTCAGTGTCTCGTCCTAACCTTGGGACTGGGGCAAATGGGGACGGGGGGAAAGGGAGACCTGTACTGAGAGGGAGAGAGAGAGAAACACAAGGGCCATGTTCACCAAATGAAGGAAGGCTTTAAAAAAGACAGACGGTACAGAAATTGAGTCTGAAGGACAAACACCAATCAGTCACAAGGAAAAAAGAGGACAATCTTTATTTTTTTTTTTTTTAAATCTGTAGTAAAGAGTGACAACCTCAAATCGAAAACCAATGATATTTGGCAGAAATTCTTAAGGTAGGCAACTACAATGACCAGAAGGCAAAGAGAGGGCCAGGTTTGCACTGTGGTCCCCCAGCATAAGCGTGGTGCCATCTATCTGAGAGCCACGGTTGACACCTTGTTTTCTATACGAGCGCTCCAACCTAAAGATGGCACAGCACAGCATATTCATAAGCTATGTTTAGAACTTTCAGAGGCTCCACAGCTAAATGTGGACAAAGATTTGAAAATGGGTTTTGACCTTTCATAACGAATCAAACATAGTCATCTATACATTAGATCCTCTGAGGGCTTTATCCATACCTTATAAAAAAAAAACAAATGGCAGTAGTATCTTTATGAGGGGCGCACACACACACCATGGGGACAGCTGTACATTTAGAAGTGTGCTTTAGAACTGCAAACTTCAGATGCTTGGAGGGATACACAAATATGTTTGCTATGGAAGCCTATTTCCTTGTTGATTAATTGAGTAAACTACATGAAAGAATCAAAGTGCACCCGTTATATAACGTCTAACTTCAGAGCATATTTTCACTCGGTACACTTTATGTAGGGAGTTCTTGTTCTCCTTGCAAGGGAATCTTTATTAGATTACATTAGATATTGTACAATACAAAAAAAGGCCATGTTAATCCTTTACACAGACTAAACTACCAGTGCCACCTGGCTGTGTTTGTATGAGCCTTTTGACCTTGGTTACCTTCACATTATATCCATGAATTTCAGTGCATCGAGTAAACATAGCTGAGAAGGTCCTTTCCCCTCCTCTGCACTTTCGTGTATTGCAGCTCTACACACGAGGGGGATGGTAGGCCCTCCTGCAGGGGAGCCCTAGTGGCCAGAGACGGAAGCACCGGGTGGACTCCCATGGAGATGAATCCTCACAGTGGGGTTTAAGGAACAGCTCCCCCAAACCCCAAATTAGATCATCTCTGCGCCTAGGAAACTACATCTCCCACCACAACTAGCAACCTCCAGTTATTGTCAATGGTAAAAGACGACAGAATATTTCTTAATTAAAAAGTTAAACATTGATATCTCTTAAGCCTTTGCCTTCTATTATGGGAATTATGGCTCACTTAGAACAAGAATGACCCAGCGCTTTTTATATTCATTTTTGAAAATAGGTAAAAAGGATGAGAGGAAAAGTGTGAGAAAAAAGGGGTTCACTGTTCATCCCCTCAGATGTACTCAACCACTATAGGACCTTCTTGTCAAGCGACAGAAGGATTGAGGAGAAGACCAAAGAGGACATTAGTAGTCTTCTCTGACCTGTTAAGACCCCTGGTGGGTCAAGTGATGTATGCCACGCTCATAACTTAGATGTATGAGTGTATGTTTAATTCAGTTGGGAGAAGTGATGTCTTTACATAAAAATGTAAAGTTTGGCATGTCTCCTCTTCAACAACAACCATACGCCATCATCTTTGATTCACATCAATTATGCTTCATTTTTTTGGATTCCTACTCGTTCCCGTACATTTTTTCCAATGACCAAGTATCATTTTTTCAACTGGAGATGTTGAAGCATCATTAAGACCACTTAGAATTACGGTAACATCTTCAACCTCATAAATAAAACTTACCAAAAAAAAAAAAAGAAGCTTTGGGGAGGACTGGTAGGCAGGAGCTGTCTCACTGCAGATATATCAGATCAAAATGGAAAAAAAGTAGATATGCCTGTGGAGACTTCCATGTCACCATGTCTCAGCCTTCACCTTCTTCAGCCCTCTCCTAAAATCTCCTCCTCCTCCTCCTCCTCCTCCTCCTCTCCTCTGGCTGACTCTTTCTCCCCCTCCTGCTCCACCCATCCTGAGTTAATCAGCCTTCTTCTCCTCTAGGGTCTTCTCCTCCTCCGGTTGTTGCAGCTCTCCTTCATCCTCAGCCCCCCCTCCCCCTCCTCGTACTCCTCCAGCTTGGCCGACTGCCGGTGCCTCTCCTCATCCTCCTCCGCCTCCTCCTCGTCCTCCTCATCAGTGAGGCCCTCCCTCTTCATGAGCTCCATATCATCGGCGCCATCGTCCGACTCGGCTGTGCACATGCCGTAACACATGAGGCTGATCACGCCCAACGGCAGGCCGAACAGGAAGCAGCCCAGCAGGGGGGAGCTGCGGAAAACAGACTGGGAGGAGAGAGAGAGAGAGAGAGAGAGAGAGAGAGAGAGAGAGAAGGAATGAAAGAAATGGAAAGAGACAGGAAAGGGAACAGAAATGGGATGAGCGTTAAAGGAAATCTCAGGTGGGATCACTAAAAGGGGTCACTAAAAACTGGTTTGTTGGCAGTGATGACAATACTGAACCTGGAAATAAAAGCTGGAATTAGTTTATAGGCAAACTGCTTTGTTGTTGCAAGGCAAAGTTCTTAAATCAGACACAAAGCATACTTCAGAAACTAACAGAGGACTCAAATTAAAACTACTGTATAAATCCAAAGCACATACACTTTATATATACACTAAAAAGCATTGACTCATCTGCATTGACCAATCAGGATTATTACAGATCAAACCTTAATGTGTAATTATAAAAAGAAACAAGGCCTGTGTGTTTCCAATGAGCTCGTGTTAGAGGGTTTGGTTGGGAGGCACAATAAACTGGAAAGAGGGAATCATTCAAAAGACAGATGCCCAAAGGTCAGAGAAGGGAAAAACATGTAAGAGAGAGAGAAGCTCTATATATAATAAAGAGAAGCAAAAGCGGACAGGAGGACAAAGTGTAGACTGGGGGAAATAAAGACAGTACTTAAGATGGACGGGTCAGGGGAACGGCATAAAAACACATTCCCCCGCAATACATTCAAAACCTTCGGCCCGACACGGCAAAGCCATTCCGACAAGGTCTCAAACTAAACGCTCTGCTCTAACTCCTCTGTATCTCTCCATTTCTCTCCTTCTTTCCAACTCGTTTCCATCCCTTACTTGTAAATCACTCTTTCCTTTCCGGACAGAGGTCCATTTGTGTGAGTCATTTGAGGCCTCGCTCTGAAATATGTGGCTTCGTGTTCCAGAAATGGTGAAACAAACGCCTGGACTTAATGTAGCGGCGCTGCGCAGAGTTCACAGATCCATCACAGAGCACAGAGCACAGAGCACAGACGCCCGCCTGCTTGCCTGTCTGCCTTCTGCAGCGGTTAGCAGGGGTTGGGGGTTGGGGGTTGGGGAGGGATGGAGGGAGGGAGAATTGTGAGATTTACTTTAGGACAGTGGGGGTGGGGGGGGGGGGGGGGGGGGGGGGGGGGGTGTGAATGATGATGATTGTCCATCCACCGAGCTCAGGTTGAGATGAGGTAGTGACGCACGTTATGCAAACACAGCGCTGTGACTCATTGAGACCCGTGCAAGCGTGGGGAACTATCTCAGTAATGGCTCCCAGCGCCGCTACAGTGATGTAGCACTCTTGGGCTCTCATGAGGACCCCAACCCAGTGATGTAGCACTCTCTCTCTCATGGCTCTCATGGCTCTCATGCCCCCAGCCCAGTCAGCCAGAGGGACCTGGACTCACTGGGCATATGCTTAAGTGATGAGACAGGCATTCTGGCCCCAAATGGCCATCGAGAGCACAATATGACAAAAAAAAAACTAAAACTGCGCAAAACTAGTTAAGGGAGACAAATGGTCCCTCTCTCCTTGAGGTGTCCCAACAAGTTCAATATTTTTTTTTTGTGGATCAGCACTGCTGTTCTGCATCAGCATATTTTCCTCTTAAAGAGTAATCTATCGCATCCTGTCTCGCCCAGCATCCCATGTCCTCTGGTCCAGAGGACCTCATGTTCAGCAACACTTGTGCATGGACACCACCTACAGCTAAAGACCTCTCAGAGGGACCACACTGCCACTGGGACACAACTTAAGCTTAATTAGTCGCTCTCCTCACTGCTCCTGCACTCCACCTCACAACGCTGTGACATGTTTTCCTTTTTCCGACTGTCCTTCAGCTTTTCGAAACGAGGCTAATCCTCTTTACTCTTCTCCCTCCCTTCCTTCCTTTTGGGGACACTGCTGCTATTAGCTGGAGACGTGGAGGGAAATATGGTGAGAACAATAGAGGGGTTCAATCTTGTGCGTCCCGTCTCTCATTTCCAGGTAAATAAGCACTAGACGGTGCAATTTTGTTTGGCCTTAACAGAAGACAGACTTATAGGTCTCCTCCGCCTCTATCGGCTCAGGTGTTCACACAGAGGAAATAAGGTCACCCACGGCTCATGATCCGGAGCTTTTGACCTGGGATGCAGAGATCAGAACACACACTGTGGGTGACATGGCACTAAAAGAGCTTTCCTCAATAATAAGAGAATTTGAAATCAGAAGCCAAAAATAAAAAGTAAAGACAAAATCTTTTTGCTCTGTCTGAGATGGTGAGGTGGTAGCACCAACTCTCTTGTCAGCTTGTCAAAGCAGACACGCATACATACAAACAAACACAAAAGACATTTTCCCATATCTAGATTATGAAAGCGAAAAGGATCATTTGCTATACATTTTCATGTTTAGGTCATGCAGTTTTAATAAGAAGAAAATGCTGTTAAAAGAGTTCCAACGCATTAGTGAAGGCTGACTCGGTCATCTCATGTGAATTCAGAGGCCTTTTAAGTACTTTTGAGTCTTCAAATACAGTTCCCCTGGAACAGGCTGAACTCTGATCTGCATAAATATTTCTGATTAGCCATAAAAGCACAGCTTCCAGTGTTTCCGTATTCTCTGTAATCTTATCATGAGGACTGGTGGGCTTTATCACCAATGTTCTCTTGCAGTGTACAGCCCCCACTAACCATCACTGTAGACTTGGCATCGTAACCCACTCTCCTGACCCTCTGGAGGACTCCATCTCCTCCATAAGCCTGCAGAAGAGACAAAGACAGACCAGGACAGACACAGACAGACAGACAGAGAACAAGAGACAGAAGACAACAAAGAAGAAAAGGAGAGAGAGAAAGAGAGAGAGAGTGGTTATGTTTTTTTTTTTTTAATGAGACCAGAGCCTTTGCCCAGAGTAGTAGACACTGCCAAACCAGACGTGGCAGCGAGGTGTACTGCCTGGCGTTGCCCTAGGAACATGGTCAGCGGTCAGCTCAGCTGCCAGGCCAGCTTTGTTTGGCCAAGTAAAAATAACCTTGGGAAAGATCCGGAACAGATGAACCTTTTTTTGGAGAAAATGTGGTTTTGTACACAAAATTTTACTTTCCAGTAAGTTTTGAGGGGGCGGTAAAGAAAAAAAAAAAACACACAGTAGGTCACAGTTAAACAGTTCTATTACTACTGTTAGAACCAGAAACATGAGTCCGGTATGAAATCAAATTGCATTGTTACTGACCATGTGTGTATATTTTTCATCAGTTAAAGGTGCATTATTTCATTGGAGTCTGTGTGTGTGTGTGTGTGTGTGTGTGTGTGTGTGTGTGTGTGTGTGTGTGTGTGTGTGTGTGTGTGTGTGAGTGTGTGTGTGTGTTCTGTATATCTTACTGGTGCTGTGCCGTCCAGAACACTGTTAATGAAGTTCACCAACTTCTCCATGGTGTCCACGGGTTCACTGGGCAGGAAGTACTGCTCGTTAGAGGTGTTGAGGATGATGACGCTCGGGACGGTCACTTCACTGAGGAGACACAGAGAGGATGGCCATAAATCATCTCATTTCTGGGCAGCTACATTAGGCAGTAAAAGAGTTGAAACCCAGAAGTATGCTACACTTATTCAAATCTATTCAAAACTCACCTGCTCCCTGTAACCTGCGTCTACATTCTATTTATTTATATATATAAATATATATATATATATATATATATATATATATATGGCTATTAAGTCACCAGGAACAGTTCAATGGGTAGCATGCTGTACTTTCCAGGTGTGTGTGTGAAGTCCAGAGACACACACACCAAATCACAAGGTGCTCCTGTCCATTCCTGCTACATTTAACTTACGCAACAATGGTTGAACACTACTGCCCCCTATTGGACAAGGCATGGTGCAGACGGCCTCATATTCGTTACTAAAAAATGGTTGCCCGAGTCTTGTACACAGCAGACACACAGCAACCATCAATCAACCACCAATGGCACTAAGGTACAATTTTTCACCATGAACTCAACCTATAGTTAACCTAGATAATAATTACTTCAAGGGACACATTTTGCACGCATGCAGCAAAGAGCTGTCAGAGTCTTCTAGAAGGAGAGTTGCACCGCTCCTGTCTGACTTTGAAGATTACTGACTACTGAAGATCTTTCCCCCAGTATATGGCAGGCGTCACAGAGTGCAGCTCAGAAAGTTCCACACATTGGTTTGAGTCAATGCAACTCGATCTGTTTGAACTATTCACTTTTATGAACAGTTGTTGAAATTAAACAGTTTATGTGAATTTTAATGTGCAATCTTAAACAAGTATTTTATTAATTAGGTATTACCCCTTTTGGGCTGATTTAAGCTTAAAATGCAGATCTACATCTAAACTGTTATGGTTTATATCCATTATATGTATATAATCGTATTGCTCATTAAAGGCCAAATACATCTTTGAAATAATGATCTCAGTTAACTTATAGGCACAGTTCATAGTAAACTGGGAAACTCTGGCTCTAAGCTAAGCGTAGCGATGGAATGTTCTGATTAGCTCAGTGGTGCTGTGCTTCATGACACAGCATAGACTCGCTTGAACAAACCTTTAGTTGTTGTAATGGAACAATCTCATCTGATATAACTGGCATGAAAAGTCTAACACATTCCAGCTGCAGACACACAATGCCTCTCCAGGCTTAGTGTTAAGTGACAGGGCATTTAATGGAGCTATGAAGTCTAACCACGGAACTGAAAACATTTCCACTAACTCATTTCATAAGTGATCTTTTGATATACGTTTGTGTCTGCTCATCTGCTCAAACCTAGCATTAGACACTAACAAATGTGCCATGGTTGGTTCTCGGGCTTAAAGGAATAATGTATAGTCCGCCGGTCAGTATCCAAAATAAATCCCAACAGGATGAACAGGCCCCCGACGCTCAGTGGAGGGGCGGACATTACATTATCCAGCTTATTATACAGTTACTTGCCAAAACCATAAAAGACATTTTCTGTTTTGATTGATTTTGTAACCGTTTCGTGGTTTCTGCTGAGAAAATAGTTCAGCGGACATTATAAAGAAATAGCGGACCTACATACTGCTAAATACCAGCCGACTTTAATGGCCTTTTCTGCGCTTCAGAAAAATGAATTCTCCTGATTGCTAGGTCTCCACTATCATGGCTAACTTTAAGGTGATAGAACAGAACAGGAGTTACAGAGCAAACGATCATGAATCCCTGTTACGTTCAAGCAGAGGCCTAGCCCTATGTAGAAGGCATACAAGGTAGGCAGAGAAGGCTTGCAAGAACACACATACACTCAGTAGCCAGTTTATTAGGTACACCTAGCGGAAACTAATGCAGTGGAATACAACGGTCCTATAATAAATCCCCTTTCATGATTGTCATAATGTTCAAACAGTTTAAGAAATCATTCAGTTTAAGATTCAACTGTATCATTTTGGAGGATATAGCTTGTACTGTTAAACTGCATTGAATTAAACACAAAAGTGTTCTTTGGCTTAGCCTCACTGATTGAAATGGGGTGATCAATACAATAGAGACCTGTGTCAGTCCAACGCAACACAATTCAACAGCAGCACAAACTGCAGCCTCCAATGCCAATGTTGTGAATAGCATGGATCATACAGTTCACTATGGTCTATGCAACGGTTTGAATATTTGATTTTGGAATCATATCACTAAATATGCTGGAAAATGTGTGATAAAGTAACCGGCGTGACTGTCCTAAGTCACTAACACACACACACACACACACACACACACACACACACACACACACACACAGGCATGAAGACCCATTACAGCCATAAAAACTCAAGACATGCTGGCTCATCTTTTTCTCTGTGATGGTAAATGGGAACATTTAAAAAAAAAAAAAAAAAAATCAGCTTTTTCAACTCCATTTCCCACTGAGGATTGCATGCAGCTGGGTATTTTCTGCCAAGTCCACTCGACAACAAGTGACTAAAGAAGCTTTAACATGCTAAAAGCATTGCTTCTGGCCAAAGTGATGGAGCACAGAAGAGCTTTCTTCCCACTCAGTGGCCATTTGCCTCTCCAGTGCCAGTCGTGTCTGACTGTGAGCGCGTGTGCATGCAGCTCAGCAGGCCCTCTGAATAATTCACAGGGGTGGTAATAGTCGAGTTCAGCACAAACATGGCGTGTCCCCATGAACAGACAAGAGATGGGCTTTATGGAGACCTTGGTCCTTGGCACGCAGCAGTGCCTTCCTATCACAAATCCCGACGCAACCACGGCAACCCCTATGTTGCCAGCAGCACCACTGCAGATCTCCATCATGTGTTTCCTTGGGAACCTCGATGGCGTGCCATATGTGCACCACGAGCAGTGCCTTGATGATAATCTCATGGCGTGCCATATGTGCACCACGAGCAGTGCCTTGATGATAATCTCATGCTCAAACAGACTTCCTGGGAGATGGAAGGCACATATGATTTGGTTGGCTGCCGTATATAGCCCTTACCAGTCGAGAGTGTAATCTGTCTGTGCGTCTGTCTGTATACGTGTTCATGTCTGGCTGTCTAAATGTGTCGTCTTCTCTGTGTGTGTGTGTATGTGTGTGTGTGTATGTGTGTGTGAGCTTATAAATGTGTGTGTGTGAGAGAGAGTGTGTGTGTGTGTGTGTGTATGTGTGTGTATGTGTGTGAGCTTATAAATGTGTGTGTGAGAGAGAGAGAGAGTGTGTGTGTGTGTGTGTGTATGTGTGTGTGTGTGTGTGTGTGAGCTTATACATGTGTGTGTGTGAGAGAGTGTGTGTGTGTGTATGTGTGTGTGAGAGAGAGTGTGCATGTGTGTGTGTGTATGTGTGTGTGTGTGTGAGAGAGCTTATAAATGTGTGTGTGTGAGAGAGAGAGTGTGTGAGTGTGTCCACGCTGGCAGAGGGGTGGCAGGCAGTGAATGTAAAACGCATCAGATTTGACTCAGACCAAGATCCCAGAGGAGCGGATTAGTGGCCATTGACAGGCCCAGGGATTTAATTCCTCAAAGGAGGGCAATTAATCCTGGAGCTCCAGAGCATTTCGCACAGTGAAAGCGCACAGCTGCCGTGATAAAAGGGTGATGGCTCCCTCTCACAAGTATACTGTAAGCAGTCAAACCGAATGGAATACTACATGCTCACGATGGTATACATCTGCAGATGAGCAGAACATGGGCAATGAACAAGACAAAACCTATTAGCAATATTTATTAGGTCATTTTTCGACCCAATGTAAGGTACCATACAACCAGAGACTATACCAACCCTTTCGCTATGAAGACACAGTGTGCTATACCACATCTCCATGTTCCAATCCAGCCCAATCATGTCAGGCCGGTCCAGTTAACTTCCATAGTCATCTCTTTGCTCATTTAATTTGCTTCAGTGATTCAAATAAAAAAGCTTTAACGGCCACACTGTCCATCACTTCCACTCTCCCACACAACCCAAGACAAACAAACAAACAAACAAACAGTGCAGCTCCAGCTCCACTCCTCTGCTGCAGGGCCAGGAGCCTGATTGTTTTGTGTTCCATTTCAAAGTTCAAAGGAGTGAATGCTTGCATATTCAGCAGTCACTTCGTTTTTTAAGGCATTTATTTGCCTCAGTGGTTCAAATAAAGAGCTTTTATAATATTCACATACACACACACACACACACACACACACACACACACTCAAACAAAAATGACAAACATATACGAGCTCTTTTAAATGGCATCCCCCTGAAGGCCCCCGGCGGTATCAGGCTCAGCGTCTGGCTCCTCTCTGTGGTCTGAGGCTAATTAGAAGTGGGGGGAGTCCTGGAGCTCCACGCCCTGCCAACCCCAGGCTGCTCCACAATGTGAGCGCCCCAACCCTACCCATCCCACCACAAGACCCACAGTCACGTCCACACCACACCTAACCGCTAGTCCCATGGAAACCACTTCAAAGTGTGGGGCCCGTCATCACCCCTGCCATGTTCAAGACATTCATTACACCGCCACCTACGAACACCCTCCACTGCTCCAGTCGCCTAGCATGGTTCCACTTTACAGAGCAAGACTTCCATCATTACCAGAGACTCTTTCCTTTCTCTACATTCATTACACACTGCATATCTTCCATCACCTACCATTCATTACACACTACATATCCTCCATCACTTACCATTCATTACACACTACATATCCTCCAACTCCTACCATTCATTACACACTACATATCCTCCATCACCTACCAGTAGTCAAAGCCCTGACCTTACGCCCCTTCACCTCATCCAAAGCAGCAGGCTGTATCTCCCACTGGGAGACAGCAAGCTTCTCCACATGCAGACTACATAATGACCTGCTTACAGCTACCACAAACTGCTTTCCAAGTTGTACTTTGAATCTGTGGGTCATAATTCTCATCTCAGACCGGCACACTGAAGCCTCCCACGGCCGGTCTGTCTTTGGAATGAAAGTCAGAGAGCAGAAGCGCTGGATGCGGGAGGAGGAGGAGGAGGAGGAGATGAGGCGAAGAGGAGGAGAGGAGGCACACTCACCCCATGATGAGTCCATTGATGTAGTCATTCCCGTCCATGTGGCCAAATTGGAAATCCCTGCAGAGAGAGACAACTGGTGTCAAGGTCACACTTCTCCCATCTGAAACACAACTTCAAAATGCCTAAACACATCACATAAAACACAGTGCTTCATAAATCAGAAACACAACCACATTCACTGACTACACTGACTGAACCAAAAACACTGGCCACACGTTGCTCATGAAAGATTTGTCACTGAAAGAATACTTAAGGATCACTCCACCGTTTCAACTCCAGGAACCACCTCAGAGGGCAGCTCAACTCTCTGGGCTGTTTGCCATTTCTCTTGGGTGACACCTCCATTCAAAACGATTGGCAGATCTCTAACACTGTCTCCATCCCTTTCTGGGCTCATTTGTCCATACTAGAAGGCTGGGCAGAATTGAATTTGTATCTCATTGTTCAGAAGATGGAAATGGTTTGGACATCCGAATAACATCACTAGAATATCAGCACGGTGGACTCCCGACAGCGTCAAGAGACGAAGGGGACGGCCTAAGGAAACATGGAGAAGGACTATATTGAAAGAAGTAAACAAACTAGGGAAGACCATGGAAGAGATAGACCTACTAGCAAAGGATAGGGAGAGGTGGAAGTCCATAGTGTTGGCCCTACACGCCACATAGGCGTAAAGGAAGACGATCATTGTTCAGGAGAGTGGTGCATTGTGGGAGAGTTTCTTGTGTACAAGTGTTTGTTTTTCTTTTCCTGCTATTGATTACTAATGCTTGGGTATGAATACTGCCCTCATATTTGATCTTATCTGAATACATCATGCAGATTCCCCAGGGTTTGCAGCAGGATATTCATTCTCAATGGGAGAAAAAGAAGGTAAGAGAGATGCATCAAGAGATGTGAAATTACTGTTATCAGGAGAGATTGCTCCTGTGCGGAGTATCACTGTCTCCAGAGATACTACCAAGATGTGTGAACGTGCCAATGAATTTCCGTAGCCTATACACAGATCGCGGTTACATTACATGTTCAAAGACCTTAGATTGCTGCAGACATTTGTACTTAGAATTTAATCGTATTTGATTACCATATCAATAAATGTACTTGTGGCACAGGGATATTGAAAAGGCTTTTCTCAAGCCTGGAATGTCTGATGTTTTATTTTGTTGAGTTGCATTGAGCAGCAGCCTACAGTCCAAACCAATCTCAGCTGCATTCTTTTGAGTATGTATGTATAAAACCAATCTCAGCTGCATTCTTTTGAGTATGTATGTATTAAACCAATCTCAGCTGCATTCTTTTGAGTATGTATGTATTAAACCAATCTCAACTGCATTCTTTTGAGTATGTATGTATTAAACCAATCTCAGCTGCATTCTTTTGAGTATGTACTGTATGTATTAAACCTGGTTGTGGTAACATGGCACCTGATAGCCTCTGAGTCACCCACAGTGCCCATTCTAAAAAATGGCCAATAAATCACCTGCATAGCACATTCAAGAAGCACCCTCAATTTAGTGTTTAAGTGGAGAACAGAACCTGTAAGAATCTAGGGAAACATTAATTTAATGGCATACCTGTCAAGTTCGCACAACTAAAAGCCATGAAGTCAGTGATTAAATCCATGTGCCACAGGTTGGAATTTTATGCTTTAAGTGGTGTTTTTGTGATTGCTATTGAGATGTTAGAACAGATTATTGTATGGCAACGCCAGTAAGAACGTTCTGATTGGCTAATGCGTAGTCATGCCAGCCGCGTATTGCCCTACTCACCGGTCAATACGGATCCGTATTGCCCTCTGACGACATTTTCAATATGAGCAAAAGCGATCAGTCTGAGTTTTACTATCCAGACTAAAATGAAAACATCAACAGCCATGAGGAAATTCAGAAGAAGCGAAGATTTGTTATTGAAAGTGATGATGAAACTATAGTTTGAATAACTTGTGTTGTTACTTTTTAGCTGAGCCGTGTTGTCCGTTTTCTATTGATAATTGTAACTTGAAGTTAGCAAGTAATTGGTTGCTACGCAACACCTGAAACACATTGTGTCGTGAGAAGACTTGAGAGCTCAACAAAACGACATGTTTTCTATTTACAATTACCATTTCTTTTCATTTACAAAATGAAAGGAGCGAAAAATGCCCTATAATAAACAACTTACTAACCTCGACCGTTCGGTCATGCCAGGAAATATCAAACTTCGGCTTTGGCGTATCAACCTCGCTATCGCCCGGCCGATACGTTAAAGCCTCAGTTTGATATTTCCCGGCATTCCCTCACTCTTGGTTAGTAAGTAGTTATTATTGTCCACTGAAATAAGAACTTTAAAGCAACACTTTGCAACAATTTGTCTCTTTTTAAAGTCTGTTTCTGTATGAGCAACTACTTTTGGTAACATCTTCAAATTCATCTGAATGGTATATGCTTTCACATGACCATATAGTATATGGTAATGCGAACGCCTGATAAACACACCTGTCATTCCCACTAGCCATCCAGGCTATGCACTATGTAGTTCTGGGGTCCAGGGCCTTTACAGCATGACATCGCCAATAATGTCACCAAAATAAGCTAGTTAGCATGTTAGCAAGCTTTTCTCAGTACCAGCTGGGTTGTTGGTAGTGTTTGCTCATTTTAGACCAAATCTCCATAAAGATCGTTTAACTCTGCTTCAACTTATGATGGTATGGTGGTAAATAATGTATTGTTCTCCCTATAAGATAAACAGAAGACCAAAATGATTTGTAATGCGCAAAACAGATTTGAATTTTTATTAAGTTTAGATTTAAATGTAAACTTTAAAATGATTGAACAAAAATGTTGGTAGTATTGGCTTGATATGATATTAATATTGAAACAGATTGTTGAGATAATCACATTTGCATGTTTAAATAAATATATATATGTCTGCCTCTGTTCACTGATCACTGTTAATGGATTATATGCATAATGTTCATAATTTAAAAAGGTAAACCGAACACATTTAGATTATTTTGGAATAATAAGATGTAACATATAATAATCCATGTAATTCCCTACCCTCCAGCAAGGCTGGAGACCCCTGTATACATCTATCCACCATATTCATGTTCCTCCCACTCCCTCACTCCCTGCTGGGCATCAGAGCCATATTTACACACATACACACACACACACACACACACACACACACACACACACACACACACAAACAAACCACACACACACACACACACAGGCACACACACACACACACACACACACACACAGGCACACACACACAAACCCCCCACACACACAGGCACACGTCTCATCTCACAGACTGCATTCCACATTCAGTTACTCTGCAGCCTATGCTAGGCTAAACTGCATACAGCACCCCGCCCCCACTACCCAGTCACACCCACTGCCTAATTCACTTGACATCTAATGGCCTCGGCTGGCAGGCAGGCAGGCAGGCACACACACACACACACACACACACACACACACACACAGGCACACACACACACAGGCACACACACACACAGGCACACACACACACACACACACACACAGGCACACACACACACACGCACACACACACACACTTTGAAGGGCTCTGTGTGAAGACTTAATGCAATTAAGTACAGCCTTCGATGCTCCGTTCTGTCACAAAGCAAGAAGCAAGAGATGACACTGAACCTGAACCCTGTGTTTAGTGTGCCTATTCAGACAGGGACCAGACTCCTGAAGCTGAACCTGAAGCTGAACCTGAAGCTGAACCTGAAGCTGCTGAAGCTGTGTTGTGTCCCTGTGTTTAGTGTGCCTATTCAGACAGAGACCAGACTCCTGAAGCTGAACCTGAAGCTGAACCTGAAGCTGAACCTGAAGCTGAACCTGAACCTGAAGCTGAACCTGAAGCTGAACCTGAAGCTGCTGAAGCTGTGTTGTGTCCCTGTGTTTAGTGTGCCTATTCACACAGAGACCAGACTCCTGAAGCTGTGTTGTGTTGTGTCCCTGTGTTTAGTGTGCCTATTCAGACAGAGACCAGACTCCTGAAGCTGCAGCTGCTGCTGTGTCCCTGTGTTTAGTGTGCCTATTCAGACAGAGACCAGACTCCTGAAGCTGCTGAAGCTGTGTTGTGTCCCTGTGTTTAGTGTGCCTATTCACACAGAGACCAGACTCCTGAACCTGAACCTGAAGCTGTGTTGTGTCCCTGTGTTTAGTGTGCCTATTCACACAGAGACCAGACTCCTGAAGCTGCAGCTGTGTTGTGTTGTGTCCCTGTGTTTAGTGTGCCCATTGGATTCAGACAGAGACCAGACTCCTGAAGCTGCAGCTGCTGCTGTGTCCCTGTGTTTAGTGTGCCTATTCACACAGAGACCAGACTCCTGAAGCTGCTGAAGCTGTGTTGTGTCCCTGTGTTTAGTGTGCCTATTCAGACAGAGACCAGACTCCTGAAGCTGCTGCTGTGTCCCTGTGTTTAGTGTGCCTATTCAGACAGAGACCAGACTCCTGAAGGATCTACAGCCTTTTCTGAGAAGCGACCAATGGCCCGCAGGCTTCCCAGAATGATAAGAGAATGAATGAATAGGCTCCTGGCTTTGGAGGACACCAGAGGGTGCTTGTGTTGCTGCTGCATTGAAGGGGTTGAAGAAGAAGAAGAAGAAGACTATGAAATGTTTTTGTCAAATACTTTTTTCGAATCCATGCAGTCCAACATTCACGGGAGTTGATGAATAATCAAAGGGAGCTTTCAGTCAGCTCTCTCTACTATGGGGCACAAGGGCCTTGGCTGTCAGGCTAACACAGCGTGGTAGCATTCCCATTTGAAAAACACGATGGGTTGGAGACAGTAGAGCTTGAGGCCACCTTTAGAACGGTTCTGAATACTGGGAATACTGAATGTCATTTAACAAAGAATGCTCTGGTAGTCCTTTCAATGCCCCTGTATGACTCATGGTGACTTACCTGTTGAAGAGATCTCTGTATTCTGTGGACACCCTCTGAATAAGGTTCTTCAGCCTGACAGAGAAAAAAAAGAAAGAAAGAAAGATTTCACAACCCAAACCCATGCCTTCGAAAGAGCAATATGCTTCAATTTGGCCCCCATACATTCAGAGGAGAGGAGAGCCAGACTGACAGAAGGAGAGCCAACTCCTAGTTTCCATGACAGCCGAAGGTGTTTGTCATTTCTCACAGGGTGAGTAGGTGCTTAAAGTGCTATGGCTGCTTCTCACCTGGAGTTGTCCTCTGTGTGGTCCTTCTCGTCAATCACGGCAATCGCCACCAATTTACCTGATACAAAATGAGCAGATTATAGGACACAAAAGCAGAAAAGCTGTTCATCTTCCACTATGTAATACAAGCTGATAATAAACCAGCTTGCTAGGAGGATCACTTTGCACATTACCACAGTATTAATCTTAATACCCATTTTTATCAGAATGACAATGCCACACCTGTCTCTCCCAGTTCATAGAGAGTAAAGCCATCAATCGGGAGGTAGCCCTGGAAACGCTCCCTGTTTACCCACGTAGACAGGCTGCCATCTTCATATTCTGGGGTAAGAAAGAGGCAAGCGATGAGAACACATAACAAAAGGAGAATCTTTCAAATTCCTTATGTGATGCAGACAGGGAGACATTTCCACCACATGACAAACACAAACTGAAAATCCGACACAAACACCACGACCATAAAGAACAGCATGTCTGAAATATTCACAGAACACTGCCCACAGTCTCTCCTCATGGATCTATTATACATGCAAAAGAAATAAAGCTGAAATTAAATCTATATTCAAAACCAATAACAAACATTCTCTGTTGTATGGTGGAGGCGTATGCTGTACTGGATGTTTGCAGAGGGGGAAAGAACATGGAGCCATACTGGAGAAGTGTTTGCCTTTGGGTGAGATGGTTGGCAGACAGGAGGCTAATGAATGAATGCCTGTGTGAAGAACACACTGTACTAAAGATGGAGAAGTCAAACAGAAACCTTTGGTCATGGGTGATTGTGAAAGACGAGATTCACTATCTCAAGGAAATTATTTTAACGAGTCTGCAAGACAGTTTCACAACATGTGTTTGTTTAGGCACCACAATACTGCAATCTGAAAATGTTCGGAGTAGCAAGAACAACTTGTGTTTTCAGCAGGAAGTAATGAGAGCCAACTTTGTTTTCTAATGTAAACAGGTACCCATTTTTGCAGAGAGTCAGAGTAACAATCATTTTAGCTCTGAGCGAAGTCAAAACGACGTTCAACAGCAGCTGTTGCGGTCGAAAAACATATCACTTATATCATTATCAGTTTGCGGACCACATAGTAAATAATAAAAAGTCAAAGTAATAAAAGCTGACCGGACTCAGACTTCAGCGGAGGGAACAGACATAATGTTATGGCAGGCAATCAGATTCAGCGTCATGACGACAGCCATGTCACGTACTGTATATGCACAGCAGATGGCAAAGACAGCCAGTCAGGATCATTGGACACGCACCCAGAGTGCACGGTGAAGTATGGCTCTGCAGAATGACTTCTGAACAGAAATGTTGGAAAAGGCCAGTGCTTCTGTAAACAAACCTGACTCACACACTGTCAAACATTGGCAAATATTCACCAACCCCAGCACGGAGAGAATAATGTTGTCGGGACAGGTCATCTATTTAGACAGGATTGGACCATAATAAGATGATGCTTCCTTGGAGGCTGCAGTTGCCAAAACATAAACAATGAGCCCATCTGACGGGCAAGTAGGTCTCCAAAGACAAACTGATCCTCCCCCACTGAAGCGTGTTTGATGAGAAATGAAACTGAACATTAACTGACAGACGCGAAGCAGTCATTCTTAGGTTGGATATGACATTAGATAGGACAGGAAACCCACTGCAGTGTCACACACACACACACACACACACACACACACACACACACACACACACACACACACACACACACACACACACACACACACACACACACACACACACACACACACACACACACACACACACAGTGAGGTGGCTATGTAGAGGCAGCTGTGTGTGAGCCCCTCATCAGACCAGCCAGGACTCATAAACACCAATAACACAATGCACTACAATAACACAATACACTACAATAACACTATACACTACAATAACACTATACACATTAACAATAACACAAATTATAATATATATAATAATAATGATTTCAGGCAAACTTCAAACAATATTTCCTCAAAATAATAATTATCATTCTCACAGCCATTCTAATAAGACCGACACCATTTTCAAGGCTTGATCACAAATACCACGAATCACAGAAGACTAAACCACTTGGTGCCATTCCAATCTGCACCATTCTGCCAAGGGTGGTATATCACCCAGGTATTTGACCATATCAAAGCAGTTTCTCATTTATAGTGGCACAGATGCTCCAAACGTTTTTTGTATAACCTTAGTTAAAGTGACATCACTGAAGGAAGAATACATTGTAAATAGTTTTAGGTAAGTGGGAACGTAACGTTCTCCTCTGTCTCTCGGTCTACTGATTTTTAATTCTTATGCCCCACCCCTTAATTTCTCAATCATAGATGTCAGTGGAAAGGATAGCCAGGGCTGGAAGGACACACACACACACACACACACACACCACAGGCTTCCAGACTGAATCACTTTCACCTTGAAACAAATTAGTTCTACTGCTGCCTCTAGCTTCGACACACACCAACACAAGGGCACACCACACATGCGCACATCTTCTCCTTGACACACACACACACTCACAGACACCCCCCACACACACACACACACACACACACACACCAAAATGAAAAGTGAGACAGGCAGAACTAACTACTAGGCTGTCAGAGGCTGGGAGGATGGGAGGACATGATGGACAAAGCCCAACACAGACAAGGACGATGGAGTCTTCAGTCTCTCAGTGATAGCAGGCACCCGTAGAGGTGCATCTCTCACAGAGATGTGTCTTAATCCCAGTGTTTGGTTGGACACACCAGGAGCTGACATCTACCATGTAAGCCAATCTCCATACTCAGAGCATACAGAGGGTGGGGGAGGAGCATACAGAGGGTGGAGGAGGAGCTGAGGACCAATGGGATCACCTGGGGACAGTTTATTGTAAACGGTAACATGGGCACCTACACCTCGGTACCGTGTAAAAACCACCCAGCCACTGACAGAGATGTTCTACGATAAATGTGTGGGGGGGGGGGGGGTTGGCCATCTTGTCGACGTAGTGGTGCAGATGCTCCGACACTTGTTATTGTACCAGTAAATACCTACGGGAAGCAGTGCACTTAAATGCATGTTTGATAAGAGCTGTGTCCGGTTTCTTCCCTCTTACAAGAAGCTTTGGAGCGAAGTAGCCCTCATCTATGTATGTATTTGAACCACGCCACTGCTGTGAACACATAACATTTCCATTTCCCTCTCATCCTTGGTGAGTCAGAGCGCTTAAGCGACTTATGTAATGCAATAAAATAATCATTTAGTATTTCCCTAAAAGCTCTTGCATTACTCAGTATGTAATACTATCTAATTCCTGCGTAACATCTTGGTACTGTGGTTAAAAAATGTATGCGGTGCCATGCTTTCAGGTTGTGCTCCAGGACTGCAGGGCTTTAAGTGCGCTCCGTACAACACACAGTCAGGACTTTAAGTGTGCTCCGTACAAACACACAGTCAGGACTTTAAGTGTGCTCCGTACAAACACACAGCCAGGACTTTAAGTGTGCTCCGTACAACACACAGCCAGGACTTTAAGTGTGCTCCGTACAAACACACAGTCAGGACTTTAAGTGTGCTCCGTACAACACACAGCCAGGACTTTAAGTGCGCTCCGTACAAACACACAGCCAGGGCTTTAAGTGTGCTCCGTACAACACAAAGTCAGGACTTTAAGTGCGCTCCGTACAACACACAGCCAGGGCTTTAAGTGTGCTCCGTACAAACACAGTCAGGACTTTAAGTGTGCTCCGTACAAACACACAGCCAGGGCTTTAAGTGTGCTCCCTACAAACACACAGTCAGGACTTTAAGTGTGCTCCCTACAAACACAGTCAGGACTTTAAGTGTGCTCCGTACAACACACAGCCAGGACTATAAGTGTGCTCCGTACAAACACACAGTCAGGACTTTAAGTGTGCTCCGTACAAACACAGTCAGGACTTTAAGTGTGCTCCGTACAACACACAGTCAGGACTTTAAGTGTGCTCCGTACAAACACAGCCAGGACTTTAAGTGTGCTCCGTACAACACACAGTCAGGACTTTAAGTGTGCTCCGTACAACACACAGCCAGGACTATAAGTGTGCTCCGTACAAACACACAGTCAGGACTTTAAGTGTGCTCCGTACAAACACAGTCAGGACTTTAAGTGTGCTCCGTACAAACACAGTCAGGACTTTAAGTGTGCTCCGTACAAACACACAGCCAGGACTTTAAGTGTGCTCCGTACAACACACAGTCAGGACTTTAAGTGTGCTCCGTACAACACACAGCCAGGACTTTAAGTGTGCTCCGTACAAACACACAGTCAGGACTTTAAGTGTGCTCCGTACAAACACAGTCAGGACTTTAAGTGTGCTCCATACAAACACAGTCAGGACTTTAAGTGTGCTCCGTACAAACACACAGCCAGGACTTTAAGTGTGCTCCGTACAACACACAGCCAGGACTTTAAGTGTGCTCCGTACAAACACAGTCAGGACTTTAAGTGTGCTCCGTACAAACACAGTCAGGACTTTAAGTGTGCTCCGTACAACACAGCCAGGACTTTAAGTGTGCTCCGTACAACACACAGTCAGGACTTTAAGTGTGCTTCGTACAAACACACAGCCAGGACTTTAAGTGTGCTCCGTACAAACACACAGCCAGGACTTTAAGTGTGCTCCGTACAAACACAGCCAGGACTTTAAGTGTGCTCCTTACAAACACAGCCAGGACTTTAAGTGTGCTCCGTACAACACACAGTCAGGACTTTAAGTGTGCTCCGTACAAACACACAGCCAGGACTTTAAGTGTGCTCCATACAAACACAGTCAGGACTTTAAGTGTGCTCCGTACAAACACAGTCAGGACTTTAAGTGTGCTCCCTACAAACACAGTCAGGACTTTAAGTGTGCTCCGTACAAACACAGTCAGGACTTTAAGTGTGCTCCGTACAACACAGTCAGGACTTTAAGTGTGCTCCGTACAAACACAGTCAGGACTTTAAGTGTGCTCCGTACAACACAGTCAGGACTTTAAGTGTGCTCCCTACAAACACAGTCAGGACTTTAAGTGTGCTTCGTACAAACACAGTCAGGACTTTAAGTGTGCTCCCTACAAACACAGTCAAAGCTGGGCTGGGTTTGTGTCAAACAGGATTTCCAAACATGGGCCTGCTGAATCTGGATAGCAAACGGGTCTTCTTCTATCAGCAACGGCCACGCTAATATAAAACAATATTGTTGTGTGCAAACTATTACTCTCTTGGCAATTTGTGTTAACCCTGGTCTTTTGTGCATGTTGTGGATATACATAGCCTCAGGAGAAGATCTCAGAGAACAAGATTGCATCATGTTGTGGATATACAGCCTCAGGAGACGATCTCAGAGAACAAGATTGCATGTTGTGGATATACAGCCTCAGGAGAAGATCTCAGAGAACAAGATTGCACCAGTTAAGCAACACCCTGTGAACAACTGGGCATCTGTACTTATTTCGGTCCCTAAAATAAGATGAACACATGCATACAGAAAAACATAAAGAATCATCTCTGCCCATACGTACTATTTTAATATAAACATAAAGAATGATCTCTGCCCATACGTACTATTTTAATATAAACATAAAGAATTATCTCTGTCCATACATACTATTTTTGAAGCTTTTATAGTATTGTAAAAGTAAGTGTAATTTTACCACCAGTGGGTTAAGTACAGTAGGTCTTTTAGAAAGGTTATCTGCAAATGCAGTAAATGTGATATAAACCTACATAGAAAGTAATTATATTTTATGCAAACTTTTATCTTATGTTAGGGCCTGTGCAAATGATCCTGTCCTGCTCTGAAAGCAAGTTGAACCAGTCCACTAGTGGCCATTACATCTAGTCTGGGAGAAAGACACAGCAGTTCAAGCTGACGGCTTCTTCATTCAGGTAAAAATAATAATATAAAAAACAAAAGCAGTATGTATTAACTTAGTGTTGCTGAATAGTCAAAAGAAGTCAGCATGTTCTTCTGGATATATATATATGTACGTATGTACCGCACAAATGTCATTTCGCATGTGATTTACCTCGTCACAACACTGACCATACTTAAGTCATTTAGAGAACGCTCAAAGTGACAATGTTAATCGTATAATCTGTGTATGGAATGACAGATATGAATATAAACTAAATGAATTGTTCTGGGTATTGCTTTACTGTACTCTGCAGGCACTGCGTATGAATACTGATATTGTGCGCGCCAGATCTCCCAAAGGGCTTGGTGTGCCTCCCTGTCTGCTCCCTAATCACCATGACAACAGCAGACAGACAGGAGGCTCTGCGTATCTCTGTGATCGAGTACAGTGTTCAGGGGGGGATGTGGGTGGTGAGGGTTCAGTCTGATGACCTTTTCCTGTTGGGGTTCCTGTGGCGAAAGGAACCCTTCTGGAACCAAGAGGTGAGGCAGACGGACATACTAGTTGGGGCCTGGCCGATCCGGGTGCTTGAGTTTGTGCTCCGAGCCCAGTACAGAGCTCCAGGGCTGGACAACGCCCACTACTGGGGCCCCTTTGTGACAGGGCTGTGCCTGGATGCTACGTTCTTCAGATTCAGCCTACCCCCTGAAGTGCTGGAGAGAGGCTTAAAGAAGGTGATGCAGGAAAGTGGAGGAGAACTGGTGCTCTACCGCTAACATGGAACATCTTAGGAAGTGGTACAGGTGTTTAAAAGGCATGGATATACTCATGACCGCTTCACTACAATGTTTCTTCACCATTAGCTGTATTATTCCATGGACTGACCCTGTGTATGCATGTTTGACACAAATGTTTGATTGATAGCAATAGGCCTTGGTATCTAATATTTTAAGTTGAACATAAATTACTATAAACAGTTATTGCTCAGGCATTCCTAAGAGAGAGGATGTCAGTCGGATGCAATGGAGCCTATGACTGTCTTTGAGACAAAAAAAAGACACACACCGCTTTTAAAGCCAAAATAAGGACATCATTGATAAAATGATAAAATCTGTGCTACCATCTTGCCTCACATCTTGGATTGTGTCCAGTTGTTCATGATCTCTTTTTCTAATTATTCTTTTGAATTATTCCAAGATTATGTATCTGATTTACGTAATTCATTATTTGATCTTATTATATAAACAGACACCTGAGCTTTTTATAGAGGCTTCCGAGTCATTTGTAATGTAACTGGTCACATTTGGTTGAAAATGGACTGCTAACGGCGTCCATCAGCCTCTTGTTCAGGGACAGAGCATGGCACAGAGGCTTGTGTGGAAACCATGGAGGGGGAACGACTGGGGCAGACAGAATGATTCCTTCACTGCTGAAGAGCTTTGGAAAGAGACACGCTATCATTTCACCTCCGGCTGTGCTGTTTCTTTAAGTCAACTGCTGAAAACAGAAGGATACACAGCACATCAATCTCAGTCTGTTCTGGGGAAGCTGAGCTCAGAGTGACAGCCTTCTATTCCCAGTTCCTGTGCATCATTGCAATGCCACAAGGTCTCTCTAATCATGTGGATGTGTGTGGGAGTATTGCGTGTGGACATATAGAAATGTGTGTGTGTGTGTGTGTGCCTTATGCTATTTTTACACTCGGAAAAATAGAAATCCTATAAGCTTCAGCTTTGGTGCACTGGTGCCTTTGAATTTCAAGAGGTTCATATACTGACTAGACAAAACTCATCTCATCACTCTCAGTCACCAAAATATGCAGACAATCCATCCATGCACTCATTCATCTCTATGAGTTCTGAGTGGATTTGGCCCCCCAGAGTGGCCGTGCCTGACCACAGGCCCAACACAAAGCTGAACTGGGTGGCCTCATGACAGACTCTCGGCTCGTAACCATGAGCAATGAGCCAGAAGAAGAGGGGAAAAAATAAATCAAAAGGGGGAAAAAAAACCACACTAACACCAGTGAGAACATGGGGACACAGAGCACAAAGAGTTAGCACAAGGCTATCATTTACCCAAAGCCAACTGACAGGGGAGGCCTAACATGGAGAGAAAACACACACACACATACTGCTTTACAGGCACCACACTCAGAAGGACTTTCTAGGCTGTTTCAGGTCAGACATTCTAACTATGAAAGACTGCAGAGAAGCCATGCATTTATGTTTTCACATGTGTACGGTGGGGCTTCAGGGGTGGTGTCAGAGGACCTGGACAGAAATGAACGCTTATTTGTGTCCCGCGAAGAAACACTTTGATGGAGAAGAAAATCAAATACTCACGATCATACGTAAAGTAGCTCCCATCTTTGAACACCACCACGGAGGGCAACTCGGGCAAGGTAAGAGCCTGGCCACAGAAAGAGGGTAAAAAAAAGAGGGCTTTACTTGAGAAGTGAATAACGATGTTGTATATGAGTGTGTGTGTGGTTAGAGGGGTGTCATAGTGCAATGTATGAAATACAAATAAAACTGATACATTCTAAGTCGAATACAAGAAGAAAATAAGTTTTTCCGAGATGAATGACGTAACTCTGCATGGCAACTCACCTCAGGTAAGACGTCCTCCAGGGCGGAGAAGAAGTAGGTGTAGACGATCAGCTCAGATGCCACCTCAAAGTACTTCTCCTGGAATCGGGAATCGGGGAAGAGGAGAGGTGAGAACAGAGCAATGAAGCCCTTTTCTGACGCAGTCCTCACTAGCTCTCAATCAGCCCCCAGTTCAAAGAGAATCGCAATATAACGAGACATTGAAGAGCTACGGCTGAGTTTTCTAAATGTTGCTTTGGGGATGACTGAGTTATAGGAACCGTCTCAGCATCACTTTATGGCCAATCTGTCACAGTTGTTGGGAAGCTCTGGTGACAGTGCTGTGGACAGCCATGGGCTTGAGATGGGCTTGCTCTGGTGACAGTGCTGTGGACAGCCATGGGCTTGAGATGGACTTGCTCTGCTGACAGTGCTGTGGACAGCCATGGGCTTCTCTTTCTCCCCAGCTGCCAGGCCACGCTACAGCAGGGCCCTTTATGGCCTAATCAATACATGCCACTTCCACTGCGGGGCAGGGACACAAACACGATGCCTAGGGTACACACTGGCATGACACACTACAGCCAACATCTCTTCTTCATGTCCAGACTGCTTTCTATATATTGTCATATGAGCTGCATGTCTTTAAAACAAAAGGATCAGGGAACCTTCCTTTCCTATTCAATATGTTTAGCGAGCTACGAGCTACGAGCAACGGAAGGCATTCTGCACAACAACATAGGGAGTGGTGATCAGAGGCCAAGTTCATAATGGGGGGGGTGCTTGTCATGAGAGGGAGGACACTAACACTAACACCAACACGCACACGCACACACGCACGCACGCACGCACGCACGCACACACACGCACACACACACGCACACAGCCCTGTGCCAGAGCTGCCATTAAGTGCGAGGATCAGTCAGCTCCTGCCATGGCCATCATGCATGATTCATGAATGCAGCGGGGGCGAGGAGACGAGCGTGTCCACTCTGTGACACGAGAGCATGGGTATGGCCTCAGAACAATCTATAGATGGAGCACTGGTGTGAAACCCTTCATCAGTCTGTGCTACACTGAGGGGGGCATGGAACTCACAGAGGGGAATACGTTTACATATCTGATTTACATACGTACCTGATTTACATACGTATCTGATTTACATACATATCTGATCTGATTACAAGGATTTTTTATAAACTGATAAAATGTGCCCTGGAAGAAGGAGTCACTCCCCCACTCTGTAATTGTACTGAAGTCTGAGGGGGAACCAAATCTACACTATACACTATTATCTGTGGTTCTAATTCTCATGTAAAGTAGTATTTATTGTTACACCATGCTTTTTATTGCTCTTAGCTTGACTGTTCTCTCCCTTGTACGTCGCTTTGGACAAAAGCGTCTGCTAAATGACTAAATGTAAAATGTAACACTACATTCAACCCTTTATCACCATGCAAATAGATCAACTACAGACCATTCTCTTTACAGTAAAAAACATCTACTGAGATTGCAACTATATGTTAATATAAACAGGCTTTCTTCCAATATATCTCCAATATCATTTTTTGGCCAAATATAGCAACCACAATAAAATGTTGGAGCACGTCATTATGGGCTGTGTTTTCTAATGACCTGCCAGCTGTTGCCTCCTACTATTATAGGCTTACTTTCAGTGGCGACTCCCCTCCGATGTAAACGAATAGCACGTTGTGTCTCTTCATGACGTGCTCAAACATCTGCTTGCTCGGTAGGGGGCGCACAGCTGGCCTGGAGTGGAGAGGAGAGAGGAGAGAGGAACATTACAATAGAAGGGAGAACCCAGAGAGACCAGCTGTACCATAGATATTCACGCTAGGAAATGGGATGAAAACTTCACTGCTGTAACTGGCACCGTGTAGTAACACTGGCTGGCACAAAAAGTAAATCCAGTCACTTTTGATACTCTAGCCCCATCTGGTGGACAGCTATGGCAAATACTGACACCAGTCTATAGAAACAAGCATTCAATTTGAGGCCATCTATGGGCAATTCTGCATTCTACTGTTAATTTGTTCCGCATAACATTCTTAGAATATACTCAGCATCCCATCTGAGTGAATCTGTGGTTCTGATGGTCAATTTAAACAACAACATAAATTAGGATTATATACAACAGTAATAAAGTGTAGAACATTTACAGTATCTGATATCTGAGACTCTGTTATTCAAGATAACACAAAGTATTACTATATAGCCTATGTGCATCTGGCCGAGACATTTATGCATCATGTCAAGAGAAACATCTGGAATTAAGATAAACCAGTTAGCCTTACCCAGCCACCCTGTTAGTGAACTCTATGATGTCATCCTTGGTCCTTGGCCCTTTGTAATTATAGGCCAGGTCTCCTTTAAGCCTGAGATGGAGATTGAGTTGGAGACAGGGAGAGGGGGGGGGGGGGGGGGGGGGGGTGGGGGGGCAGAGGACAGGGAGGAGGAGAGGGAGAGATAATGAGAGGGTTACATTCTATATTTAGATTGACAAGAGGAGCCTTGTATAACCTTGTGCAAGTAAATTAGACTAAAACCATATTTATAAAATTATATTCCATATACCCCTTTAGGATACTTGTGAGCAATACCGTATTGAATGTTATGACTGAGATGTCTTCACAGCTGTGAATAACTACGCAGTATGATAAACCCATGTGAAAAAAACATGAGCACTTATTTTTTTTTACCTGGCACAAAATCAACACATCACTAAAGGCTAAACATAAACAAGAAATGCAACATTTGTACAATGATTTCTCAAAGGGAAAACATTTGAGAAACTCAAATATGAAACACACTCCTCTGGCAATACATTTCAGCGTTGCAGCTTAATCTTGCTTAAACACCACCAATATGTGTCATGCTACATTTCAGTGTTGCAGCTTAATCTTGCTTAAACACCACCAATATGTGTCATGCTACATTGGATGTGAGCAACACCATTCCCACTCAAATAAAAGGTCAACAGCACATATATGAGAGAACCAAAAATAGACCCATTATTTCTCATTGGACAGGGCATAAATATGTATAAGAGCCATTTCCTTCAGACGGGTCAAACACACACCCACAAATTGTTTTGATTGTTTTCAGGGTAAGGCCACCCTTTGCTTAAAGTAGACGTGACGGCCGCCTGCACTCTGCTGATATCCTTGAGGAGTGTTTGCTAGGGTTACTGGCATAAACAAAGTCTATTCTAGCTCCTTCCAGCAGCCTAATGAGGGATAAAAGATGGGCTCCCCCCTATGCACACCCACCCAGCGGCCACCCAGCGGCCACCCAGCGGCCCTCAGGGCATATCCCCCCCCGAAGGCTTGGAATTAAATAGTCCCCTGAGACGCCTCCAATCTGATCTCACTTCGAAGGGAACTCAGCGAAAAAACAACAAATTGCAGCCCCGTGCTAAAGTAGACATCTGGGAGTGCAAGGCAAATTGTGATGGTGGTTCACTGAATTCATTATCTAATAAGGAACAGGGAGACAACAGGCTCCAAAGCATTTTCACACACAAAAGGCCTCCATAATTATAACATGTATTAACCCTTCTATCAGTCAGTCAAAGCTCAATGGGGCATGGACTGCTAACACGTCTGGCAGATTGATGGGAAGAAATGAGAGCGTTAAGGGGAGACCAAATCACTCCAGACTGATTGTCTTATATTTTAGACATAGTAAACAGACTGATTGTCTTATATTTTAGACATAGTAAGTAGACTGATTGTCTTATATTTTAGACATAGTAAACAGACTGATTGTCTTATATTTTAGACATAGTAAGTAGACTGATTGTCTTATATTTTAGACATAGTAAGAAGACTGATTGTCTTATATTTTAGACATAGTAAGAAGACTGATTGTCTTATATTTTAGACGTAGTAAGAAGACTGATTGTCTTATATTTTAGACATAGTAAGAAGGTGGGTTTTCATGTTTGACATTATCTGTATCCAGATTTCCATTAGCTGCCTGCTTTACCCCCCCAAATCGTAAGAACGTCTTTTTCAGCACATCATTCAGAATTTATCGCAATAATACACAAGTAAGCAAGCTAGGTTGCTTTTATCAGTGCCAACTTTGATGTTGTTGCTGTTAGCACACTAGTCTTAGACCTAAACTTTGTAATGCCTTTGTAACTATCTTGGAACATATTATACAAAGCGGGATGCAAATATCAATAATATAAAATCTGTTCCTGGCACAGCACATTCTTAAAAAATGGTGGTCTGGTTTCTCTCCATGTGTTTGTTTTTACACTGATGAGCCATTACATTAAATCCAGTCGCATAATGGAGACCAGCAAACAGTTCACTAAATATTGCACAAGTTATTGGGTATCTAATAGAATAAAAGAAGAAAAAAAGGGAGGAAAAATGAATAAAGATCTAGAAATCAATTTATATAGAAGTATAGTACTTCAATGTAGTCTGTGTCATGTTCTGAAGAACTTCAAAATAGAGTTAACTAAATAAACGATTTCTTATTCTTAAAAAACGATAGCAATCAATACAAATTGATTGATTCGATTTTTTTTCTAAGATAAGAGGAGCCTACTTGTGTCTCTGAAATCCAAGCAAATGAGGACACATATAAAGGTTTCTCCTCCTTCATTAGGCTCCAACTTGCAAACCAAATGAGTTTCCCCATCAGGGCATCTATGGTGCCCGCTGGGTAAGTGGCAATAACACCTCGTTCCCGAGGCAAGAGAGCCCAGGATTGCATAAGCAGCGCCCTCTGGGCCCATTCTCATTACTGCATCTCTAATGCCCCAGAGGATCCAGACCCTGGAGCGGCTCCTGAAAATGTGTCACTGTCAACTGAAGCCAGCTTCCAAACTCAAACACCAGGCATCCCTTCATGTGCGTTTGCAGTTTCAGATATTTCATTTCAGAATGCTTTCTCATTAGTTTAGTGATAGTTTGTGTTAAACTGAATTAACTCAACACACACGTGCATACATACATGATGCCATGTGAAGTAAATAAGAAGCATCATTACTCTTAACTCTATGTGTGCATACAACCATAGAATTTCTGCCAAACTGACACTAGGCTTACAAAAATCGCTGCGAATCATCATTATAAACAATAGTGCTAACTAGGACTGCTCAATTATAGCAAAAATCCTAATCCTAATCTAAAATGAATAGTCAATATTTGACTCAATATTGAGATCCTGATTATTTAACACAATTACTCATTCAGTGTTTTCACTAGGATGATTTTTCAGCAGCGGTGTGGTTGTGTGTGCAGCGGTGTGTGGTTGTGTGTGCAGACGTGTGGTTGTGTGTGCAGCGGTGTGGTTGTGTGTGGTTGTGTGTGCAGCGGTGTGGTTGTGTGTGGTTGTGTGTGCAGCGGTGTGGTTGTGTGTGGTTGTGTGTGCAGACGTGTGGTTGTGTGTGGTTGTGTGTGCAGGTGTGTGGTTGTGTGTGCAGCGGTGTGCAGCGGTGTGTGGTTGTGTGTGCAGGGGTGTGTGGTTGTGTGTGGTTGTGTGTGGTTGTGTGTGCAGACGTGTGGTTGTGTGTGCAGGGGTGTGTGGTGGTGTGTGCAGCGGTGTGTGCAGCGGTGTGCAGCGGTGTGGTTGTGTGTGCAGACGTGTGGTTGTGTGTGCAGACGTGTGGTTGTGTGTGCAGACGTGTGGTTGGTTGTGTGTGCAGCGGTGTGTGGTTGTGTGTGCAGGGGTGTGTGGTTGTGTGTGCAGGGGTGTGTGGTGTGTGCAGCGGTGTGTGGTTGTGTGTGCAGCGGTGTGTGGTTGTGTGTGCAGCGGTGTGGTTGTGTGTGCAGTGGTGTGGTTGTGTGTGCAGGGTGTGGTTGTGTGTGCAGCGCTGTGGTTGTGTGTGTGTGTGTGCAGCGGTGTGTGGTTGTGTGTGCAGCGGTGTGGTTGTGTGTGCAGCGGTGTGGTTGTGTGTGCAGCGGTGTGGTTGTGTGTGTGTGTGTGCAGCGGTGTGGTTGTGTGTGCAGCGGTGTGGTTGTGTGTGCAGGGGTGTGTGGTTGTGTGTGGTTGTGTGTGCAGGGGTGAGCTTGTGATGTTGGGCCCTCAGCACTTTTATTTAATTGATTTATTTACTGTATTATTACCACTAAGCGTGGGTTTTTCTTTTTTGTATGTGGAGAACTTGGTCTGCTCCTTCAGTTATAATCATTTAATTGATTTTTGAAGTGCTCATTCGCGCTCAATTTTATTTTGAACAACACATCATCAGTAGGGTAAAACTAACCTGTCTCACGACGGTCTTAACCCAGCTCACGTTCCCTATTAGTGGAATCAATATATATTATGTTTATATTATAATATTGTAAAAAAAAGTGTTTAGTCATCTTTAGTCATTTTTATTCAATGTGTGTACTGAGTACTGTGCTGTACTGTACTGAGTTTGTTTTTCATATATATTTGAAAAGGTTAGTACTGTAGGCCTATGGTAACATTAATATCTCAGTGTTTTAAAAAAAAATCCATCTACACCACTAGTCTTATACAGTAGGATTACTTCTTGGCCCGTAGATTAGGCCAGTAGCACTAAACTATAATATCATTAGCATGCTAACTAATGTAACAGCGTTTAGTCATGAATTAAACCGTGTGAAATTTCAGCAGTGGCTGAGAGTGAGTTTGTGCTTTTAGGGAGGGGCGAAAGCATGTAAAGGAAATGAGTGTGCTGTGTGCTATAAGGCAAGGCAAAACAAGAGCATCATTGCGAAAAGGAATGTGGCAGATGAATCGTTCTATCCTTTTCATAATCGCTGTATCGATAATCGTAATTGAAATTAAAATTTCGATGAATTACACAGCCCTACTACTAACCTTTCTTAATGGATCTCTCCAGCTATCCTCACCATTTCTAGCTGTGGTAATAGTAGACCTAGCAGCGTTGACAAACCCTATATGGTACTGATATACAGCAGCGGACAGATGCACTCCGTTTCGTCTATACTGGCACAAAGGGAGTCGCTCCCGTTGGTTTACTGATGCACAAGTACGCTCTGTGCTGCCTGAATGACCCTGCAGATCACTTTAGACGAGGAAACCTTTGCAACACATCTTGAGCATATCACATTACATCGCAGTTTCCACTAAAGCAACATGAACAACTGTCTGAAAGTCCCAATCTCAGGCCATTTGAACCTATACACTGTGGCACATGCAAAAATACCCTGTTCTATTCTCTTAGTATTTGTATGCGCATACAAACTAACTTACACTTGTGTATTTATGAATGGGTGTAATTGCTACACTGACAATATATATACCAATATCAACGTTATTAATATCAACCAATATCATTGTAAACGTATTACCAGATGTGTTATATTCTCAATACATTTAAAATAATTTATGTCTATTTTTTTTTCACAATCAGCAATTCAGTACTCACAGTTTGATTGTTGGGTATCCTCGCACACCAAATTCTGAAGCCATACCTGGCAACACAAAACATAATGTGCATAAATGATCTGAAGTTGAGGATGCCTTTGCACAAACTTGCCCTAAATAAAAGCACCACATGAATCAGTGGTTCATCAACATGAACCCAAGACAGAGGAGATTCCTGCTCATATAACTCTTTACAAGAACATATATCCCATGTCCACCCACCTCCCGTGCTTAATGACTATAATAATATTTAATAACTATATAATATTTTATGGCCAGCCGTGTGAGAGTGCATGTGAATGGCTATGGGCCAACATCGACAGAGATCACTGATTTCTACATTTAAAACAACAGTTTGGAGTTTTGTTCTAAAATTGCGAGCTCGCTACCTTAAAGGCATGCCGAAATCTTGCAAGCACCAACATAAGAACAAGCTGGCAAACTGGTGTCTTGGGCTATATAGTTGCCAGTGTGATACTGTGAAAGCTTATCTGTCCTTCACATGACCATACATCATTCAAATTAATTTGAAGATGATACCAACACTAGATGCCTATAAAAACACACAAGTTTAACAAGCTTTAAGAGCACTACTATTAGGATATTTTATGTCAGCGTAAAACATCATCTAAATGCAACCGTGTGTCCTGAGTATAAGCATTTGGGTATTTTAAGACAGAAAGGTCTGGGTCACATCCACCTAAACCCACTGCTGTTCAGAGCTGCAATCCCCATAATATTAGGCTTGCCACACTATAAAGCTCCCTCATCTCTGGATGGACAAGCCTGTAATCCTAGAGTCAGCATACCTTTCTCCCCTGCTTTACACGTCTTAAGTAGCTTCTTAAGAGAGCTGTGGCCAAAAGCTTTATGTCATGTCATGTCATCTGGCACTTAGAGCAGACTTTGGGAATTAACTTGCTTAAGAGGATTGGCCCAAAGTGTGATCAGTGTGTTCTGTGTCTTTCTAGTCAGGTGAAATGCCCGTGGGGCCATAATGCACAAAAGCCTTTCCTCTTATCAATCTATAAACCCAGGACCAAGCACCCAGTCAAACAGTACAACTTAGAAGAGAGTTGCCGTTCTAACAAATGGTTCTTTAGTTTTATTTCTCAATAATGTTGTAAAGGTCACATTATTACTAAATTAGACCTCAGTTTGTTTTACGCAGATTACGGACAGCAAGGAAATGATAACAGCCATGTTAAATTGATTGTTTTTGTATATGTATGTGTATGTATTGGCATGAAAAGAAAAATCACTCTCACCATTGTAAGCAGTAGCGTCCATTTTGCCCACTCTGACAGGAGACCCTGAGCTCTTCAACTCAGCGCCGACGTCGTGCCAAACTGGCTCCAGTTTTTTACAGTAGCCACACCAAGGGGCATAAAACTACAGCAGAAAGTACACAATCACACATTAAACACAGAGAAAGTACACAATCACACAATAAACACAGAGAAAGTACACAATCACGCATTAAACACAGAGAAAGTACACAATCACACAATAAACACAGAGAAACGTGTAAGCTGAAAGTAAACAATCACACAATAAACACAGAGAAAGTACACAATCACACATTAAACACAGAGAAAGTACACAATCACCCAATAAACACAGAGAAACGTGTAAGCTGAGAGTAAACAATCACACAATAAACACAGAGAAAGTACACAATCACACATTAAACACAGAGAAAGTACACAATCACACAATAAACACAGAGAAACGTGTAAGCTGAAAGTAAACAATCACACAATAAACACAGAGAAAGTACACAATCACACATTAAACACAGAGAAAGTACACAATCACACAAAAAATACAGAGAAACGTGTAAGCCAAGGATGCTTTCAAAACGTAGATTGCAGGCTTCTGTTTTCCAAACACAAAAAATTAGACTGAATAGTTTGTGAAGCTAAATGTCTGACACTGGCTGCTCAAACTGAAGTATAGATTTTACGTCCAATCATTTGAAGTGTTGAATCATTTGAAGGGCTTTTTTTGTATCATAATATTACATTGTTCACTAACCCCTAAATTCACTGTTCACAAGATACCTTCCACTATCAGTGGGATACCTGAGTGCATTCTCATGGAAAACTGAAAATGTTGTCTGAACATCAAGTCATCCATTCACCATGAGAATACTTCATGACTTGAACATACAGTCTACTGTCCGTAGACTCAGGCTGGTAAATGCTTTGTTCGTGTTCGTTACATAGACTCTAGAAAACTGCCAACACTTTCACATATCTCATTGTACTATCGCAGCCATCTGCCCAGGCCCCAGACATGAACCCTGTGTTAAACCAACCCTGATACCACCTCATCCGCACACAGTCTAACCCCACCCAGCACCCCCCACCATTAGCCACCACCTCATCTAGCATGCATGACTTCTCCTTCACTAAAAAAACACAGCACAGCGCATCGTCTCCTATTCCACCGGCCTAGCAGCTTCCGCAAGGGATGAACTGGACAGAGCTGCAGAGGATGCCCATAGGCAGCGGCTCTAGACGGGGCCATACAGTTTGATTGTTGTGTCCATGTGTGTCTGTGTATGAGAGATAGACATACTCACATCTACTAACCACACATCTTCCATGCGGCTTTGTTTAAACCTACAAAAGAACAAATACGTGTTTAGTGATGGAAACTTGACTGACTTTTTTAATATGGCAAAGCAAGGTAAATGTCTACACCGAGTAGATCAATACTGTATTGATCCGTTGTATTGGTTGCATTACTATACCAATGCAAAAATGCATAAGACAATGACTTGGAAAATAGAGAGAATGTCATAAAAGGCTGTTCTTTCCCGTGAAGCTCCTTCCTGCCAGAAAGTGGGCAAGATGGATTGTGAAAGAAGAATTGTATTAATATAGTTGGAACTCTGACTGAAATTGTAAACATCGTAGCTGATCTGGCCACAAAACGTATGACTGTCTATATCAACACTGTGTCAACACTGTTAATACGATTGTCTACATCAGAATAGCTCAAGGGATGCAATCAGCTAAGTCCACTCTAGGGCGCACTTTATGCATAAGCTATTTCCCTGCACTTTCTCAGACACAATTTAAGTAAGCTCTTGTCTTCAAAATATTCGTATTTCTTAAGAGGTAGTTCTGGTGAAACTGCTGCAATGTCTGCATTTGATGACCCATTCAAATAATGTTCGGGTTCAATCTATAAAAATGAACAAATAACTTACGAGTCATCGAGGTCCTCGACAATTGCTACTACCAGCGAACTTAGAAAAAGCACTGTGGAAAGATAACATAATTCACAATGATGAATGACATTGTCACTGAACCAAATGCATCTGCATCTGAGATTTGCTGCTGCCCAAATAGCTTCCGATGTGATGCATCAGCTTCCTTAGCAAGCCAGCGCCGTAACTTACAATCAAATCATTTTCACTGATCGCGTTTGGGAATACGCTAATTGGTGCTGACTAAAGTGTAGATAATAACGCCACAATGATTTAAAAGTACGAGTAACTTACCTGCATACACCAAACTGACTCTCACTTCAGCCATCTTTCCGAACGAGGAACATCAAACAGGAAATACACCAAGTAAACCCAATACGTTTGCGCATGCGCAAGCACCCCACTGCATTCTCTCGGAAGTGTATGCCCAAGTGATGTGACCAAAGACAGAGATTGGTGTAGATGGAACTCCTTACAAGAATTGAATCAAATACCCGAGTGTTTCATATTTTTTTTTATGCTAAATATTTTTAATCAAGTGGTGTTTTTTCAAACTTCTTCCAGCCTGTCACCTAGGCATGGGCCTAGCCTACTCAAGGTCTTTCAAAATGAAACATTGTGGCTCAGTAGGATGCTATTTGATTACATTTGACATGTATTTTTTATATAAATATAGGCTATAATGCTATTGTTTCCCAAAATAGCAGATATTCCTTTGTAAATAACTGAGCAAACCCCTGTTAATAATGATAGTAGGCTTGTTTGTATCATGAAATTTGGAACCCGTTTCTATACAATACAATTACCCTATAGTATAATGTAAATAAATCAGCCTGTTTTACGAATAAACAATGTGACGACTGGAGTGTAGAGAAAAACTTCTTGCTATATTGTTGATGTTGTGCCAGCAGGTGGCAATGTTGTAACGGTTTAGTATTTTGAGTTCGAAAGCCTTGAATGTCTTGTCATTCACAAAAAGAGAATCTTTCATGCCTGAGAGAAAAATACTGTTAACAGTAGAACATGGGGAGCCAGCACCAAAAATACAGTTTATTACAAATAAAGCTTTAACACATTTATTGCCTGCAAATGCTTTCAGGCAGAAGCACTGAAATTTGAAAACTGATAAAATAAATAAACTTAATAGCCTATTAAGCTTGAGTGCTTATGAAATCAACCCCCCTGGAAGACAATGTTGGACACATCTAGGTATTGATCTCCTGTCAAATGTCATTGTTGCACTCATTCAGAACCTTTACATCATTCTAATTTAACACCATTAATAACACTCCAAGATCCAAGAAGTGAGAATGTTTCTCTGGTTAACTGTAAACCTGGCTATTTTTGTGATTACAAAAATAAATATCTCCTTTCACATTGTATTAAATAAAACAATTGTCATAAAAAAAAAAAATCTGTCGACCATTTCAATAATTCCCTTGAACATTCCCATGGCTTGCTACTGAGATGAACTGTCACATCCACGTGTCCCTGCAGGCATGAGTAGTGGGTTACGATGGCTGTGATGCTCAGGAAACCTAACTACCCAAGTCGGGGCAGTTTGCAGGCTAGATCATCAACAAGCAATCTGGCATGGGGGCTCCTTGTGCTTATGAATTTGACCCAAGATAAAAACCCTTCCCACATGCCCACCAAGTTCCAGTTAATATACTGTCCTCAACGACTATACATCCTAGACATTATGCACAAACCATCTTTATTCATCAACTCATTTCACAATAGCCTTGCTTATTTTCCGCTGCACAATGCAGACCATTGTTTTTCTATGCGTTTCATCTCCCCTTCAACAATTTCAACCACAGACGATGTAAACAGAGGATGGGAGGAACAGAGAAGAAAGTCACACATTCAAGCATGCACACATGTACACACACACACACACACATTGAAACAAATCCATCTTAGAAAGAGCGATGCTTTCCCACAGTCCAGAGAGGGGGCATGACTGTGTTACTAAACAGACTCATGAGTGGATGAAATGGAGGGGAAGTAGGAAGAAGCAGAAGTACTTTGCCAACATGCAGACTGGCTGGTGCCTTCTCAACAACAAAACCACATATTTCCACAACTGCACATGGTACTGTCAGGCAAATATTAGAGCATGCCTTTAACTTGTACTCTTTCACAAATGATGCTGAGAGAATGTATGTGGAGGAGAAATAACATGAGAACTACTCTAAACTACTATCAACTAAATATGACTGCAGCAGAATGTGCCTTAAATATGTCAGAAACATCTCTGAAATGTTTTTACCAAATACTGATGAAAGTAATGAAATTTTTTTCAAATGTTCTGAAATTGAGACATTAAACAAGTAACTCTCACAGAAAGAGATATGGTTTGAGGTTTGACCTGAGGGTTGACCTAATGCCAAGACCTAATGCCAATATTTGATACGACTATCTTGACAGGACAAGTAGTTGTAGCTGTGATGGTCATTGGTCATTTTGGTACTGTATTTGTTCCAACTGAGCATTTGTTTAGGGTTGTGTAAAGTATCTGAACCACTTGCAAAATCCTCCAAATCCACTTTGCGAAAAGTAATTGATCTTTACAGAAAAAGGAGAGCCTTTCTGACTGAATAAGAAAAGTATATGCAAGAGCTATGAGAATGTTTAATAGATATGTGAATACACAAATAGTCCAGTTTCAACTACTTAACACTGTGCTTGTATATCAATGAGTTGATGATGTTATCTAACCTTTTTTTCAGAACTCTGCCAACTCACGTGAGACAACTGGGCAACTTCGATTTGTCATGCGGCTGCACAGACTGCATGCGCTGGCTTAATGGTTATCATTTGAGATAACAGCACTCCAGGGGCTGCAGGAGTAAAGCTGCAATCCTCCAATAAAAGCTTATTTCCTACTAATTGGTGCCCTCTGGCTTAGGGCATTCACCCCAAACGAATATGCTCTTTAATGCTACAACAGTTACAGAAGCTGACTGGGCAGTTCAGGCAAGCTTGTTAATTCCAGATATCTGTGTGATTGTGTCTTTATAGTTCCCAAGACAGAGAAAGTCCAACAACTCCTGCATGTGAGAGACTGACAGGTATCTAAAATAAAATTACATAACATTAAATAAAAATCTCTCATCTTAGGAGCTTATTTTAGGATTTCCTATCAAGATAAGCACTGATCCTCCACAACCCTTCCTTCTTCCTCCAGAAATGGCCTGACAAACCGCTCTTCTCCCATTTAGCCCTTAGTCTGCGTACCACTGAGGGGCCATGAGGATGACTTGATTGAGGCTCGTCTGTGAATGTTCCTTGGCTCGTAGGTAGACCTCTGAGATAATGATGCCAAGACAACGAGGGTGTAGAGGACCGTCTCAGCTTCCTCCATACAAATGTCCTGCAACGTCATCCAAGCTCACTGAATGAAAATCAGCCAGGAGAGAGAACAGCACTAATGGGTGCTTCACTGACACGTGGAGTAGATGGTGCTTGAGTGTAGCAGCGTCTATCTCACTCCAGGATGTCCGTCTCAAAGGGCAGCAGGTGGTAGTAGGACAGGTTGGTGACGTAGGCCTCAGGCTCCTCATCACTGAGCTCGGGCTCCGCAGGAAGGCACTCTCTGACGTCGTCATCATACCTAAACACAGCACAGAGCATTCAGTCTCGTGGGAAGGGAGGGGATGAAAACGGCAGATAAATCACTGACGTCGTGTCTCCAGGCTCCAAATAGAGGTTTATGTTTTGAGGAATATTTGAGGAATATTCAGGAAAACAATAATAAAACTCCGAACCCAAATATGACCTTGTGGCCTATCAAATACAACAGCAAGCTGCCAGGATGCACTTTGATATTTGTTTTTCTTTGAGGGTGTGGATAAGGGGGGGGGAAATACTCCTGAATGACTAAAGGCGGTCTGAGTTATAAAGTAGATTTTGTCATATAGGTCATGGTTCAAGTTGCTAATGAATACCCTCAAGCTGACTTCCTTAACTTCCTACTCACACCCAGGAAAGGAAATGCCTCTGTGCTACTTCCTGTCCAGAGGGGGACACACATTCACATTCAAGGAACACGCACATCCATGCACATGCACACATAGAGGTGTGTCTCACATTACAGTAGCAGTCTTCTTGTCTGTATGATCTAACAACAGGAATCATTGAAAATACACATCCGAATAAAAACACCCACGAATGCTCAGCTGAGTCTGTCGATGAGGGTCTCTCCTTCTCCTGGGGGATGCTTTCATCAAACACAATGGTCTCCGTATTGGCTAGACAGAAGCCGTTGGATCTCATGATCTCTGTAGGAAGCCAGGAGCAGTCCAAATGAATGAATGTACAGAATAATGTATTGTATTGTAAGTACAACTGACCCCTCCACTGCTAGTGGATGGCAGAACACATAAATGTGCACCTTCAGACAAACACACACACACACACACACAAAAGTAAAATAAATTGTTGTGACTAACCAGAGATTTTGACTGGACTTTGGAAGCAAGGCTGGATCTTGTGAACATTATCATTTCTTAGGATTTGATCAAGTGGTGAACGTTCAAAGAAAGTTAGCACAACCTCTGACCTGGAATACTAAAGAGAAAGACAAGGGCTAAGTTCCTGTTCAAAACGTATCCATCAACATTTTACAAGGTTGGCCTAATAAGACACTAAAGTATGTAGGTATGCCTAAAACCCCTGTAGTATCAGTAAGTATGAAGTCATCTTTCCATTTGTTCTCACTAAACATTTCAATAAAAAGTTAAAGGAGTTGTGTTCAAAGTGCTTCTAGAACTACAATGATAATGGAATTCTAAGTATGACATTATCCCAATACCAAAACATTCTCTTCTACTGGGATATCTTCTATCTACAAGGAAATCAGAACACATCACCCCAGTCCTCTACTCCCTCCACTGGCTTCCAATCAACCAAAGAATCATTTTCAAAGTCCTTCTCCTAGTTCACAAGGCCATAAACACTACCGGCCCAACCTACCTCCAGGACCTCCTCACCCCTCATTTCACATCAAGGACACTTAGGTCCGGAAACTCAAACCTCGTTGCAGTTCCCCGGACAAAATTGACTAAAATGGGAGATCGTGCCTTCTCCTCACTGGGGCCACGACTCTGGAACAAGCTCCCGGAGAACATTAGGGCCTTAGATTCCCTCACTGCTTTTAAATCACACCTCAAAACCCATTTATTTATCTCTGCCTTCACCTAAAGTCCTGGTCTTTGTTTTAGTTTATTTTCTGTGTTGTTTTTAGAATGCATTGTTTTAATTGCTCTGTCCAAAATTACTCTGTTTTTAATACATATTATTCGATCTCATTATAACCTTATTCATTATTTTAAATTAATTTATTATCTTTTTTTGGTATATTATATTATCTTATTTTCTGCACTTCATTAGCACTTCTATTACTTTGTATTATTGTTGTTGTGACTGTCTATACTATGTTAAGCACCTTGAGATTTCTTTGTATTTTAAAGTGTGCTATACAAATAAAATCCATTATTATTATTATTATCTATAGTCTGTGAAAAGGCATTTTCACAATATTCCTGTTGATTTATTGCATTTAAGTTACTAAAAGTACAAAACAAACCCAATATATATGCACAGGACGCAGATAAGTACCGGGGGATACTTTCAATTATAAAGTAAACATAATTATTGTAAGTCTAGCAAAAAAATTCCTTCAATCATACCTACAACAATTTGGTGTAAATTGTGCTGACAAGCTTTATTTAAATCTTTCTTTCTTTTCTGATTCAGTGTAACTAGGATAAATATTGTATTGTATTCCTTAACATCCTTCAAGTACAGCAAGTTAGAGAACCAAGACCAATATATTGTATACCTTCCAAGGCAAGTTGATAGCATTCTTCAATAACTTCTCCACTTCGTTCAGCTTCACTTCAATATCACTTGATTCCTTAATCTTCACAAGCCCTGGATGATAACAAGAAATACCAAGCAATGTAAACACACAGGTACACACTGCAATAACAAACAGCAATGAAGGCCAGCCTTATTGACCTTTCCACACTATAGTGTTTTATGCCACGAAAAAGGCTCAGAGCTCAGAGCAGCCAACTGAACCAGCCCCAAGAAACACTGCTGGCTGACATTTCAATAGCGCTAACCTTTCCCTTCACATTACCCATTTGAATGTTGTCATTTACAGAAGCAAACAGGTGACACCATAGTGAACAATTGGCAGTCCCAGTAAATTTAGATTTTGATACAGGGTTGTTTGCTGACATAAGACCTAGAAATGTTAATGGGTGGTACATCTAATTTGAACAGTAAACTCACCTGAGGCTTATTCTAAGTTCTCCCATGGAGTTTCTCCTTTGAGCTAAACTGACTTTGGGACTAGGCGTTTGATACTGAGGTGGGAACCAGCTTCTAGTCTGAAATATGTGAATGCTGATCCATAAGGCTTCTGTAATAACATTCACATGATTCTGACTAACAGACAGAAAGCTGAGTGTCCAGACTAAAGCTATGACCTCATAGATCTCTGTGGTCATGCTGAGGATGAGAACCATGGCGATGACGATAACCATGACGATAGTACAGGGGGAACAGGGCTCATCGGCCACACAAAGAAACCTCAGAGCTGAGAGTGGAGCTGGAGCTGGAGGCGGAGAGGCAGCACCTCTCAGTCATCTGGTGCACCATAATGATGACATCATCCCTATGACTAGTGAAAGATATGAAGTCATTGAATAACTGCTGATTCTACTCAAGAGGCTCTCCACCCGAGAGAGCAGTTCAGCATCGGTTCAACACATTCAGATTTCCACTGAAAAGATTTGAATTGATGCTTTCCTAGTGCATCTCAGTTAAATCCTTTGGCAATGTAACCAGGCAACTATATCGTTTCAAACCAGCGTGAGTATGTTGTATTCATTAAATATATAAGGTGTGAAGTACGTTGTATTCATTAAATATATAAGGTGTGAAGTATGTCGTATTCATTAAATATGTAAGGTGTGAAGTTTGAGAGGGCTGGTGGTACACGTGCTCTGCGGCCCATGTTTTCAGTCTGAAATACAAAACAAAAACACAGCTGTCTGGCAGAGACCAGACGTTAATCCTCTCTCCAAAATACAAATCAGTTCAGTCATGCTGGGGTATTCAGATTACTGAAGTCTGGACACAGGGTGTCTCCTTTGGTGGTCAGACATTAACAGCAGGAACTGTAGTAGCAAAGACAAAAGCAGGACTCTTGCTGATCAGAGAACAGTGAAACAGAGAACTGGCACATCTACGTACATATTGGGTTGGTTTAAATATATAGTAATAGCATGCCTTTTCTTCAAAGAAACAACCAGAAAGACTCAATGAAACCACAAACAGCTGCATTCCCAGCTAGAACTTCCTGAGGAACAGGCGATCCTTTACTCCCTTTCATCTGCCGGTGTTATGTGGAAGGGAAAAAAACACTTCAAGAATGTAACTCTATCCACTTCACTTGTTTAAAAGGTTTACTCTTATTTGCAAAAGGCTACTGTCATTGATCAAAGACCAGAGCAGTGCAGTATGTAAGCAGTATATCCAAAGCAGACTTCAGTACGTTTTGAGCAACACAATTTACAAGGATCATCCATGTCAACACACACAAACAGCATTATTCTGACCTTTGGGGGTGCCTAAAACTTTGTACGTGGTATAAAATTATCAAAATGAATTTGCCTAGAAATTAATTTAGCATGTGCTCCTTGCAGGTAGACTTTGCACATTACATTGGATGTCAATAAAGCTAGGGCCCTGGCCTCATGCATAGGCCTGTCCAACAACTTGACTTTCATGCCATGACCTCTAGGTGGTGCTGTAGCAAGAAGGAAGTGAAGCCATATAGGGAATACTTACATGCATGTCATGACATTTTTGTATCTGGCTCCTTCTTTGCAGCTATATTTCTCTCATTTCATCAAGTGTACTAGTCATGGAACAGTATATGAAAAGGCTTGTCATGCCCACTGTGATAATCAGTAAGACAGCAAAAGAGTGCATCTGTTTATCTTTGTAGATATATCTCAAGACCATTTAAAACTCAATGAAAGAGTTCCTATCAAGATTGAAAACCACAAAAACCACAAGAAATACATTACAATTTCCCTATTCCCAAATTATCTTATGTTTAAATGTAGTGTGCATTTCAGGACATAGTTCTCTAAAATGGAAAATGCAGATCATGAAGGTTGACAAAGAGGGAACTATATTTGCTCTGTCATGGACCTTCTTATTGCTGTAATTGTAAGTGTGTTTAACTGTCACTGAAAACAGGCCTGACTGTCAGTATGATCTGAACTAGGTATAAAGCCAAAAAGCCCTCAAATCCCATTATTTGAAAAAAATATGAATTGGTGCAGATTCATACAAGTAGTACCTAAGTGTTGTTCATCATGACAGGCTGAGTGGAGAATGGACATGTTCTAAAATAGCTTCCTCCACTGCCCAGCTGACATCATTCATAACAGACCTGATTCTGAGTGTGGCTATCGTTCCTGTTCATCTTATCGTCTTGTCTCCATTCTAGGAATCCATCCAGACATGCAGCACTCCACAACTTAAATGGTTTACCCTCATCATAAGACCCGACAAGAAAAGGATTCTAAAAGGTTTCATATCCATGCCATGGTACCACCGTCCACTTCCTCTCTTACTTCACTCTCAGTGTCAACTTCCTTATGTGTCCACTCTCTACACACACACACTCAGAATGTCACATGTGTGTGGTGTGCAGGTCTGCTGAGATAAATATAGAACCCTACTCCCTCTCGCCAGCTACTCACCCAAGCCCTGTGGGTCACTCTCTGCTGATGACATCAGCCTGAAAAGTGTTGTGTGTCTGGCCCAGTTGCCTAGCAAGGGCCCAGTAGCAGGACAACAAGAGCCATGCCAAGAGAATGGTGCATTGGGCTCCAGGAGAGCAGTAGAAGAGGAGATTAAGATGTCCCTGCTTGGACATGTTCACCTCTGGCAATTAAAGGGGTGTAAATTAAACATTGATTTGTATAAAGGCAAATAAAGGGAACAGTGTGTTTAGACGGGATTTCATCTGTACACCTCAATACATCACTGACACACTTCCACTCACAGACTCCATGGGTCCAGCCTGAAACCATCCATCTTGATACACAGATATACAAACAAAGACACACACGCACGCACGCACGCACACACGCACACACACACACACACTCTCTTTCTCTCTCTCTCTCACTCACATACACACAATGATGAAGGCAGGTTTTTAAAGAAGGACAAGGTACCAAAAAAAGAGGAAGAGTGCCTTGAAAATATGTGACAGTGTGTCATTTTCCTTATTTGACAATAATAGTTGGTCTATGAATATCCTATGACGTGGAGGTTATGGCCCAATTTCAGTGGCCACAAAGGGCTGTCTGGGGCACTGTTTCCAAACTCCACCTCGCCCGGCTGGGCATGGACAGAAGCAGAGGTGCCAGTGAAGTTGAGACTGATTGTAGCGGTGGCACACGGTGGGCACGGGGCCAGGTCCCAGATCAGCCCATTAGGACAGCCATGTGTCCAGAGCTGGCATGACATGGGTGACCCACTAAACAGTGCAATCATGAAGTGTGAGTCAAGACATGTTTACTAGCATCAGCCTGTGAGATCAAATCATCTTTAATTATATGCAATGGAAGGGATCTTAACAAGACAGGGTGTTTTCATTGTGAAGAATGTCTTCGTTCCTCTACCAGATGAGTTACTGATCGAAAAGGCTTCTGATTTTTTTCGCATTCTTGATTATAACCCCAGGTAATTCCTTCATTATATTCCTTGACGACAAACATCAATACCGGTTGTTCAAGGATAACTTTAACTTAGAAATAATGTAGATCGTACAGTAAATAAGGACAAGTTAAATGTCCAACTACAAAAATACTTCATAAGCACTTATTCTACAAGTGTAGAAAAGAGTGTAGGCCTTGTGAATTGAGTCATTGCTACTTTATACCTTGATGTTAAAAGATTTCATCATAAATGGCTGTTTGCTGTCAAGTCTTACTTTGCGAATACATAGGGTCCCCAATGAATAAGAAGGATATTGTGATTTCCTGAGATCTAGTGTGTGAATGGAGACAGACTGCAGCGCAGGCCTTCACTCCCCCTGTGGCTAATAATCATGTCTGTGTGAAGTATTAGTATTAGTAGTGCTGTGAGCGATCAGTGGGGTAAGTGTGGGTGGATTGGGAGACTGTGGGTGAAGCACACATCAACAGGTCATTTAAAGACACTTTAGAGAATGGAATGGGACTCCTGTAATTGAATCATTAAGATTCACAGTGATCTTTGTTCTGTGGGCTTCCTAACAACGTAATGCTACACAATCCAATGCAGCGGTCTCAGGAGCATCTGCACTTAGAGGTGAGGCCTTCCATACAGTCAGTTATAATGGCTGAAATTAAACAACAAACTACTCCATAGAACTTTCTTTGAACCGTACTCAAACGCACATCGCACATTTAACTATGACATAGGCCCTTCTAGTGAACAAAATATACTGGCTCAAAGAAACAGAGGAAATGATGTGTGCAACAGCATCAAACTGCCAAACTGAAAGAAGAATATGGGGGAGTCATGCAGTCTTCTAAGGTGAATGTGACATGGGGATGGAGACATTTGATGCTGTATTGGAGAATAAACTGAGACAGTCAATGGTTCTCCTAGGCGGTATCTTAATCTGATATTTGTCGTCCTACATTTGGCTATTAGGGAAACAATAGGCATATTATTTCTATAAAAGTATATCTATAGCTCCCACCGGCAGTGATCATGAGGCCGGAAGCGCCCGATCCAAAACCAGATAAAATTACTTTTTCAGCGCTTGTGTGGGGCATAGCGGCCCATCTACAAACTGACAACTGAGGCTCAGAATGTATCGAGCTTAGTGGCAAGATATCCAGCTTGACTGGTTAAAACACAGGAGATGGTTTAAACCCATGTATCATTGAACTCCCAAGTGAACAGTTATTCAGTTTGGTAACTACAAAATTAGTTTAGCCTTAAAATGCATTTATTTTGAGTGTAAGACTAAGAAACAGAGTAGGCTCATGTATTTAGACATTTTGCACAAGTAATACCCAGTGTCTCAATGATCACAGATTAATGTAGGTAGTTTGTAGGGATAGGCTATGGGGTTAAACTGAACAAATTGATGACTGTATAGGCTACTGTAGTTTATCAACATAATCAATGCAGGCAGCCAACCTACCTTCTATTAGTGGTGACTTCGACAGGGTTCGTCTGTCCTCAGGAAAGCATTCCACAAGCCTTTTTAAGAGTCTTCCGAAATCGGAGTAACTTCTATGCAAGTATAAAATGTTTCTGTCTGACCACTCAGTCCTAATTTCAAAGAATTCCTCTTCCTCGCCCCGCTGACTTATAATAAGTCTCCGGATTCCGTTAACCCAACAGTCTTTCACAAACATGTTGACCAAAGATGTGCCCTCGAATATCGCCGATGCCATTCCTCAGCCGTCAATCCCACATTGTGCGACTAGTTGGCACTCTCTTGTCAAACTGAATAATCAAACAGACATGCCCATTCGGCGAGGCGCGGTCCTGGGTTGCTAATTTAACTAACCAGTTGAGTGTGAGATACAAAACTGAAGTTCCACCTATTAGTAAGCGTTCAGCCGATGTTTTAAGGAAAAACTCCTCCGTGAAGACGCCATGGTCAGCCCAGACAATTCTAAACGTGGCAGTAACCGACACATGAGACACAACCTTTGACCAGTTGCCTTTCGGTGAAAATTCCTTCAAAAATATATTAACCAAAGAAATCGGAAATAACCATTTAGAAGCTTTGCTTTGGACCCTAATTCCAGTGCCGTATTATATTCATCTTTGGTTCTCTAGTGCTAGAGATAATGTCAGATTGACATGTAGGGACAGCAGCAATAGCTCGTCTGGATTTTGTTGAATCTCTCTCTCTCAAAAATACTCCACGCACTACCGTCAATTCTTGCAGCAGTCGTAGCCTGACCGTTGTGTTGGTCACACTAAAGGAGACAACTTTATGACTTCCTTCGCAGGAGTCAACACTTCCCCACCCCTGCTTCCTTCTCTCCCTGTTGATTCTCTTCAACGCTATGCGAGGAATGCTACTCCCTGCATTACGGCATTGTCCAGCGCGAAAAGTTTACTCGAAGTGTAAAGTGGACGCATATGATAAAGTAGGCCTATTTTAGTGGCCTAAACATAACGAAAACACACAATCCAAAGCAATCTTCCACAGAACAATAATATTAGTTGCCTACTTCTAAACACAACAAAAATACTGATTGCTGCGCGGCTCATTAATGGTTGTATACTTGTGAAGTAATAGCTTCGCACCAAAACGAATGGTCAAGTTGCATACGGTTACCAAATAGCTGTCCGTTATCAAACTCACATGATTGGATTTAGGCAACCATTTGTTTGCTTATGTATTCTGTTAGCTGACCTTTGTTCATAAACTGAACTCTGCCTTGCATGTTTCAGTGTAGACTAGATGCTAGAGGAAAAGTGAACATTTTCACTGGCAAAAAAAAATGTATTTTCTTACTCATTTTAAGAGTCAATTAAAGGCATGTAAATAATATTCCTTAACACTAACATATTAGGTTGACAGATTGGGGATTTCTGTATGTTCATGATCTTAACAGGCAGGGTGAAATCTGTGCTCACCTACTTCCTAAAATTCCTAAGGCACTGGGCTTTGCATGTTTGTAAATATGTCTGACCATATGCATGCAGCACCAAACCAACCAACTACAACTGGCCACATATGAAGGTTGGAACTCCGTCTTCCTTTGCATGTCTTATGTTACTGTGGTAGGGCCAACAGAGCGACTCCGTTACAGCGAAGAACACTGGTATAAGCAGCGCTGAAAGTTGCTTTGGACATGAAGAAACGCTTAGCTGATTTGTTGATTTGTCAAAGTTACACTGTCCAGATGTTTTCACTATAGTTGATAACTGAGAAGCAAACGGAATTTTACAGCATTGGATGAAGTCATTCCAGCTGTTATGGAAAATATTTCAGGCCTATACAGACCTCATCAAATTGTTCATCCACTGCAAAGCCATGATAAGAACAAATAAAATATAGGGGGATCTAATATATTCTATTCTGTAATGGTGTGTGTGTGTGTGTGTGTGTGTGTGTGTGTGTGTGTGTGTGTTGTGTGCGTGCGTGCGTGCGTGCGTGCGTGCGTGTGTGTGTGTGAGAGAGAGAGAGAGGGAAAGGTGTGTGTGTGTGTGTGTGGTGGGGTGCCTGCTATTCAGTGGAAGTTAGTAGACATGGTCAAAAGAATATAGTACCGATAGCAAAAGGGACAGGGACTCTGGCTGATTATATCAGATAGGAAACAGTGGTAAGGGATGATAGTGTGTGTGTGTGTGTGTGTGTGTGTGTGTGTGTGTGTGTGTGTGTGTGTGTGTGTGTGTGTGTGTGTGTGTGTGTGTGTGTGTGTGTGTGTGTGTGTGTGTGTGTGTGTGTGTGTGTGTGTGTGTGTGTGTGTGTGTGTGTGTGTGTGTGTGTGCGAGAGAGAGAGAGGGAAAGGTGTGTGTGTGTGTGGGGTGCTAGGGGACAGGGACTCTGATTATATCAGATAGGAAACAGTGGTAAGGGATGATAGTAAACTGATAATAAAACAGATACTACAGACAAATCAATAGAATACTGAAATGAATGCATCCATAATTGGCAGCATATTATTCATGCATTTGGTCATGTATTTTTGCTCAGCATTAGCTAACACTTTGATCATGCCAAATTGGGATGGGATTATTTTTTAATACCTCATTATTACGTCACCTTTTAGAGAGACAGTACGTAGTGTTCAATGGTACGTTTTTGTAGGTAACTGTTTATAACATCCTAAAGTTCATTTGGATGGCCTGAAGTGAAGGGAGGTAAGCACACCTGTTGTGTCCGCCAGCTGCCCAGGACAGTCATTATGTAGTGTGTGGTCTGGGGAGGAGCACCTGAAATAATGTAAGAACAGCTTTTACAGCTCAGCATCTCCAACTATATCACCAGAACACATCAGTTAGCAACCTAGCTAACTTTTATTAGCGACAGATTTGCTGTTGTTGGCAAGGCAAGGCAAGGCAAGGCAAGGCAAGGCAAGGCAAGGCAAGTCTGCTGGCTAGTCAGCTCACTAGTTTTAGACAAAAAACTCCATGACTAAGTTTCACACTTCAAATTCGACACCACTCTTTTTATTCAGCGCTTCATGCGTGTGAGTTTTCTCTAATTGTGCCTGGCCGTGGTTCATCATTGTCTTCTCTCCTGTCTCCTTCTTTCCGACCAATGAGCTGTCAGTGGAATCTTAAAGGTGATGTCATCCACAGAATGAACATCTGCCATATAATTGGGGAGTGGATTGAGTGGTTTTAAATCTCATATCTCCATCACGAAAATATCAATAAATTCCCCGCTGCACTCTCTGAAGTTCCAGCTCCAGTATTCCTAAAGGATGACAAGATGCAGGAATGCTGCTCAGCGTGTTTCTGGAAAAATGTTGGGAATGCAGGGGAAACTTAGAGGTGAATGTGCCGGAATTCATTCTCATCTTAGATAAAGCTGAAAGATGTCTATCCTGAAATTGAGCTCAGGCGACTCCCATATGTCTTGATAACCTTTGAGATGTTTCTACACCTTGATTGGAGTCGACCTGTAGTAAATTCAATTGATTGGACATGATTTGGAGAGGCACACACCTGTCTGCATAAGGTCTCGCAGCTGGCAATGCAGTTCAGGGCAAAAGCTAAGTTAGAAGGTTGAGGCAATCAATCTGTTCTTTATGGCAGAGTGGCCAATCTAAAGCCTCTCCTCAGTGAAAGACTGGAAAGCCCGCTTGGAAATTTCCCTCGGGATTAATAAAGTATCCATCTATCTATCTATCTATCTATCTATCTATCTGGAGTTTGCCAAAAAGCACCTAAAGGACTCTCCAACTGTGAGAAACAAGATTATCTGGTCTGATGAAACCTAGGTTGAACTGTTTGGCCTCAATTCTAAAAGGTAACGGTCAGGTCACTATAAGACTTACAGCCAACCTGCACCAATCAGGAACTGAATTTGGATCAACTGCTTGCAAGGCAGTGACCCTCACCACTGCACCGCCATGCCCTAATTGTAAGCATCGTGTCTGAAGCGCCACTCACCACCTGCCCAAAACCATCCCAGTGGTGAAGCATGGTGGTGGCAGCATCATGCTGTGGGGGTATTTTTCAGTGGCAGGGACTGGGCGAATGGCCAGGCTTTAGGGAAAGCTGAACAGAGCAAAGTACAGAGCTATCCTTAAGGGAAACCTGGTCTAGAGAGCCTAGGACCTCAGACTGGGCTGAAGGTTCACCTTACAACAGGATAATGACCCTAAGGACACAGCCAAGACAATGCAGGAGTAGCTTAGGGCCAGCCCTGACTTGGACCCAATTAAACATCTCTGGAGAGACCTGAAAATGGCTGTCCACCGACGGTCCCCAATCTTGAGAGGATCTGCAGAGAACAATGGCAGAAAATCCCCAAATCCAGGTGTGCAAACCCCGTAAAACCCGTAAGAATCGAGGCTGGAATGTCTTACAACAAAGTATTGAGTGAAGGGTCTGAATACGTATGACAATGTGATCTTTCAGGTTTTCCTTTTTAATAAATTTGCTCTGCAACTTTGCAATTTCTAAAATCCTGCATTTGCTTTGTCATGATGTGTTATTGAGTGTAGACTGATGAGAGAAAAATTAATTTAAACAATATTAACTTCATGCAACATATGTACCGTATGAAGAAATAGGACGCCCGAGGTCTGTGTCCCTGTAGTCCTAATGGTGTTCCTGTCACTGTACACAGATGAAGTATATTAAATAGCATGGCAGTTACACACACAAAACCTATATGATAGTCTATACCTGACTTTCTTTTTCAACACAGAGAGAAGCAAATGCCTTGAGAACATGTAGATTACAGCAAAAGCATCCTTTCTGCATGTATGGAGTCTCATACTTTAATAAGGATGTGTACAATTAGACATGCAAATCCTGTCAGATAAACATGTCCAAGGGCTCATTTGAAGAAGGTGGATATAAAATACAACACAAACAGATAACATATTGCAAAGGTTTCAGACACTCTTTCACGTGACAAAACTTGAAACAAGTGCATAAAACTGTAGGGTTCAAGGTACAGTCCGTGATTCTAATCCAAAACGCTTTTTGTCCTCTACTTGTCTGTTCTGTGTGTGTGCTAAATCCAGTCCTGGATTTGCAAAATAAAAAACAAACAGTATGGCTTAGACTGAGCCATACACTATTCCATTAATCATAACGAGCATAGAACGGAAGGGATTGGCTGTTAACAGCCTTTGACTGTATACACATTCTGAAGAAAAAATGAAAATGAAAATGAAAACGTTGGTGATAGTTGAGTCGAATGGGAAGTGCAGTGAGAGAGTCCTTTGGGCCACAGCGTTAGAGCCTCTGCAAGCTTGACCACACAATCACAGCTGTTTTATTAAGCCAGATCTAAGGTGCTATTAGAACAAAGACCGACTTACAGGAAAACATGAGCCCCTAATGATTATGATCCTGTCAATCACCAGAGCTTCTGTGATTTCAGCCACATGCTTGACAGGGTCAAGTGACCATAAGCTGTCAGTAGTTCTAATTAAGGTCTCTTTTTCACCATGAGAAATAAAGCCTCATTATCATCCTCTTGTCTCTTATTTGATCTGTTTATCAGTCTGCGTGAATGTACTTTTATACTTACAAATACAAAACATATCTCTGTTTTGTTTTCTGTGAGGATTTCCTTATGTTTCGATAAGCATAAAGACACCTGTAACCAGCCCTGTAACAGAGATCCTTGGGGCATTTCTGCTCTGTCAGCTCTCCTAGTTTACATGCTAAAAAGACAATGGGGCTCTTGGTACTCAAACAGCATTTCAGATCTTGCAAGGACAAAAACAGTTGGGGCTTTGTGTGTGTGTGTGTGTGTGTGTGTGTGTGTGTGTGTGTGTGTGTGTGTGTGTGTGTGTGTGTGTGTGTGTGTGTGTGTGTGTGTGTGTGTGTGTGTGTGTGTGTGTGTGTGTGTGTGTGTGTGTGTGTGTGTGTGTGTGTGTGTGTGTGTGTGTGTGTGTGTGTGCACTGTGACCAGTAAGCATGATGTTGATGTGCATTTTTAGACCACCAGGACTTGTGTTGTACTTGTTATCAGTTAGATACTCCTTGAAATGGTCATGTCTTAAGATAATCACTTTTGTAAGGTTGGGACTAGCCAGCTCAACCAATGATGCAGTTGGTCCACTATAAAGTCATTACCAGGCACTGGATATATTCTAACAGAACATTCTGTCGACAGGAGTGAAATATGGGCAAGAATCGAACACTTAGGAAGAAGTACTGTGCAATTGCATTGGCATTTTAATGAACATATTAAACTTCTTTTGCAAGGTGCCTTACTTTCCCCCTCCTAATCATTAATGCAAGAGGCATCGGTTACTGCACATCTGGAAATGGCTTGAAACAAGAGTATCAAACTGTCAATAATGATCTCTTGTTTTCATCATGTTATTTTTCAGATATTGATTCCACCCCAGGTAAACACGGCCCATCTATTTCTTTGAATAGAGATACGGTGATGAGGGCATCCTCACATTGAACACTCTACGCTCTGCCCGATAAAGATCTGTGGAGCAATTCCCCTCAATGATTTTCCAATATCCTGTCTGGTACCAGACATAAACCCCATTGCACTTATGTGACCATATGCACAGGGTATTCTCCTATAGTTTATCCAGGCTTCTCCAACCAAACAGAGGCCATCAAATAAAACACAAATAAAACAAAAGACATGGCAAGAACAGGAACAGAGCAGACAAAAGGATGGAGGCATCTGTTGGGAGAAAGGGAAACAAAGAACATCTGCAGCTCTCCTGTTTCTCTTCGTCCCGCAGAAGTGAGTGAGAGAGGGCTTCGACCCCCACCATTACCCTTCCAGCTTCAGCAGCAGGAGGAAGCCGCGAGAGGAGCCATAACTCAAGAACCATCCCCTCTTAAACAAAGCCTCCTGGAAGGCAGTGGAGAAGAAGGGGGAAGGTCAAGAGGAGAGTCTAAAACATAGAAAGCTTTTTTGAGTTGGTAATTGACTGTGGTTGCCTTTGTGGAGCATCTGCTAGACTCACTGCTTTATGGATCGGCTTTACAGTGTCTCCCGCCTATCAGAAGGTTAGGGCTGCTCTGTTGAGAAGAGACCTACTGTCTCGACATTGTAATGTATTTCAATGCTACTCCAGTGTCGGGTCTGTCTGACCTGCGAACTTAGCCAAGTAGCCAAGTGGGCAAATTGACAAAGTTTTCTGCAAGGCTTCACTAAATATTTCTACACAGTTTTTAAGGCAAGTGTAATCACAGGAACCACTTGTCTAAGGACTATCACTATGTTCATTTAAAAAAAGATTGCTCATATTTACATTCATAGTGTGTTTAATGTAGGGGGCAGTTTGTATGAGCTAGCCCAGGGCAGGTATGCTGTGCCAACCTGTGACTGGCTGAAGCAGACCCTAGACTGGAAATGAAAGTAAGATGTTCACTCAAAATAAAGGGTCTCTCTTCATTAATGCACTATAGCAGAACAAAGCACTGGAGTTCACTGATGATTTTGCATTACCTTCATGCATTTAGCACATGATTTAGTTCTAGAGCTCCGTACTACAGAAGTACACTGCCCTGAAATGTGCAGCCCTATCTCTGTTACTAAGGTTGAATCTATTTCTGTGGTAAGACCTGAGGGGAAAAAAAAGACAAAACAGTTACAGGAGGGGAGGAACTCCTACGCCAACCACAAGTTCATTAGAAACCTTTTATAAGAGAAGGATTGGGATGGGATGGGTTGCCTTGTGGGCATGGGGGATGTTCTGTGTGTTCTGTTCCAGCGCAAGACCAAACTTGACTTAATGTCTGCTTTGACATTTGACGGATTATAAAACGTTAGACATGTTTCTACAAATAAAAATGAACGCTGATTAAGCATGAGCATAGCTGTAAGCTGTGTGCTGAAGCACATTCCTGTCACTACCAACCATTTATGGGGGCACAGGGTGTCCAGTATTGGATAAAGAGACTCTTTACCGTGTTACCATTATTTAGATGTATCCTTCATTTTCCAACAAACTAAAGTTTTTCAGGACAGGACAGGGAGGGAGTTGTTCAAAGACAGGCCCTTAAATCATCAGGGAAGGAGTTCAATTATTTAGCAGTTAAATGGCTGTGCTGAGGGCAGCAATGTCTCGTTATGCAGCTTGTCTGGTGTCTGGTGTCTGGGAAGCAAGACAGTCAGTCTGCTACAGTGGACTAAATGAAACTGGTATTTACACTCTCTACATGAAAGTCATTAGCTATAGCCTTAAACAGCATGCATTAACCTATTGAGATCCCAATATGGCCAAATGATCCAGTCTGATAATTGGCTGAATGATGTTCAGACATTTTGTATAACTGGTTTTCTTACAGGATGGTGTCCGTAGTCCTGAATCTAATCGCGACAGGGGCGACAGTGGTACAGTAGGTAGAGAAGTCGTTTAGTAATCAGAAGGTTGCTAGTTCGATTCCCTGTCGAAGCGTCCTTGAGCAAGACACTGAACCCCTAATTGCTCCTGATGTGCAGTGTGCCATCAGTGTAAATGTAAAAAAAATGTGTATACATTGTAAGTCGCTTTGGATAAAAGCGTCTGCTAAATGACTAAATGTAAATGTAAATGTAATGTAAATGTTAAATGTAAATGTAAATCCCGAATCTGAGATTCTGAATGTGTAGAAATACTCAGCAGTGTTTTGAGACTTACAAACGTGTTAATGAGCTAACTAAGGAAATTCAAGGATTATAATTTCAGGTTATGGTATGGGTTTTTATCTCATATATCTTTATCCGATAATGAATGGATTTCAACTAATAGTGCTTTAAAGCAATTCATTTGGAAATTGTGTGGATGAATTCATTCATAGTTTTAAGCCCTCTAAAAAACAGTTGAACACTGTTGGATTCATGTTTGATATAACATGACTCTACATGGAATGGCAGAAGCTCAGTTTTAACGCCCTATTCTCAGAGACTTGACCAGGGTTGGTTTAAAGGCCCTATTCTCAGAGAGTTGACCAGGGTTGGTTGAGGTAGCCTCTGCCTGCACAGAGTTGCCGTGTGGTGCCTTGAACATGGTGTGATTTACAATGCATTGCAATCCTTGGTACACCATACCGGCTTTAATTGAATACCTGATGGAAAAGTAGTCAACACAGTACAACAAAGTGCAGACTGCGAAAAGTTGAGTTATAGTGTGTAACCCTTGGCCTTTGGGACCGGCTTGAGTACTTTCTACATGGACTTGCAGTGTGTGTAGTGTCCATTGTGCAAGAGCAAGATGGGTATAAACCACTTCCGTAACTTGACACTTAGACACTTAGGCAATTCCCTTTTTTAAACGGGTAATTTCTTGTTTCAAACCCATCATTTGCAGCCCTGTGCTGTACTTTCACTGGCCCCCTAACCACTTCAGGCTGTTGGCATTGGTTCTACTAGATCCCACAGCCACTATTATCCCCCGTCTCCTCCAGCAGCAGTGTGTGTGTCAGCAGCAGCATCATGCCACAGAACCAGTCAAGAAGGCTCTGAACACGAGGGATAGTTATGAGTGTGAACAGAACCGGTCAAGAAGGCTCTGAACACGAGGGATAGTTATGAGTGTGAACAGAACCGGTCAAGAAGGCTCTGAACACGAGGGATAGTTATGAGTGTGAACAGAACTGCATCATGCCACAGAACCAGTCAAGAAGGCTCTGAACACGAGGGATAGTTATGAGTGTGAACAGAACCAGTCAAGTATAGGCTCTGAACACGAGGGATAGTTATGAGTGTGAACAGAACTGCCAAACATGGGCAGAAACTCCAACAATCCACTTGAATGTTTTTGGTCACTCTGCAGTCGTGTGCAGTGCCTGTGGTTGGCGTGGGCCTCAGCTTTCATGCATACTCTGCAGTTCTGTGGATGTGAGTTTAAATCAAACCAAAAACAATGGCTCAACAATATCAAAGAGTGAAAATTGAAGACTGCTCCAGAAGTACAGAGGTTTCCTGCAGCTCCATTCCGCCTACAGCACCAAGGATCAGGCAAGGAATCCAGATAAACATGTGCTTATGTGCCTGCAATTAGTCTCGTTTGTTTGTGTGGCATTGCACATGTTGACAGAATATATATTTACCACATTCAGTTATATTTTATACATTCCAAATGTGGTTTCATGTGGAATGTGGAATTATCACATTTAGTTTTTTATTTAATTTAATGAACAAGAATAAAATATGTACAGTGTTGTCCTTACAGTGAATCCATCATACAAGAAGCCAATTAAATCACAGACTAGTATGATAGGCTATGTAGCAATGTAGTACATGAAACAATATGCGCTAAACATGTAAACTAATTATGCCTCATTAAATAAAGGATTTTTAGAACCTTTTGCTGTCTTAGAGCTGCAAAACTCAGTTTTGCAAAACTGCAATTGTTTTTGTGTACAGATACATACTGATGTCTACCAACCAAAAATAGAACTTTACTTTCTGAGTTTCCAGGGAAACTCCCAAACCTCTATTAAGTGACAGTTGCCTGTCATAACGTGCATTGGCTCTTTATGCTTGAAGTGGAGGGAGAAGAACAGGAGCTCCATGCATGGGGGAAGAGTAAGAGAGGAGCAGGCTTGACAGGCAGTTCAGACGATGGGCAGCAAGATGTCTGACTGAAGATTATGTGACAAACAGAAGGAAGAAAAACCAAGTGCGCATGTGAGCAAAGGGGGTTGGTGGTGTTGCTAGAAGCTTCCCTTCTATCTTACTTGTGAAACTCTGAAGATATTCCCCCGCCTCAAAAACATTCTACAGAGGGATGTCAAATCTCTCCTGTGATACTCAGTCTCTTCTCTGTAATGCAACCACACATTTCCACTAATTTGCTTGTTTTTGCAGACGGCACTTTCCTTTCTTAGTATTTTGAAACTAGTCAACCGTTTCCCATGAATTAAGGGAGGTACTCTTATAGTCCCAATTAGCAGGCTCATTATTATTAAACCAACAAACATGGATTAGCTGTGAAGCCTGCTTTTCCTATAATGAAAACCTTTCCTGGTCAGGAAGTCTTGGGTTACAGCTTGAAAGTCATGAATAACCTCTTCTAAGACTAGCCTTATGGTTCACACAGAACATGGCCTCTTCTAAGACTAGCCTTATGTTTCACACAGAACATAGCCTCTTCTAAGACTTGCCTTATGTTTCACACAGAACATAGCCTCTTTTCTGCAGACAGAGGCAAAGAGGAAGTGAGTTAAGAGACGTGCTCAACACATCACATGCTTGGCCTACGTTTGGCCTCCTGGTGGATGACTGGATTGGTGCAAGGTTGCCTAAGAGGATGGCCAGTTTCAGGAATATTTGAATAAATGCCGGTAATATCATCAGAATGGCAAGGCCAAACTAGAGCCATTTATAATGCTATTCAATAGGGTTGGGTTTCAAATGAAGATGTGTTTTTTTTATATTATTGATATATTTTCCAATTCTGAATTGATTTGGAAAACCTAGTAATCCAAACACTGCCTGACTTCAAAGGACACAGGCCAGTTTGCAAATGAAGTTCCATTCTACATGCCACTGCTATAGGCATCACTTGAACCAGAGGTACAGCTCAGAACACCAGAACATTCATAGTTACTGAAAAAACATAAAACTACAAATGACTCCTATTATCCATGTGAATCAGAAATAAATCTATATGGACTGCCACTGTGAACCGGCTCATTTATCTTCATTTAGAGCAGTTTTAGAGCAAAAATTCAGAGGAACCACTCAATCATCAGCCACCAAATGGTGGTACCCTCTCTATAAACCAGCAAAAAGTTACACAAATTTACACAATATGTACAATTATTTACGAAATAGCTGAGTAGCATTTGCAGCACTTCTCTATCAGTTAAGAGACAACTGTGTTTTTTGGAAAAGATATGAAACATTTTATTAATAAAAGTAATGGTACACTCAACGTGTTCTTCTCATTTAATGTCCTTCACAACACAATTAATGAGTTTCAACCCCAAAGTGGAAACAAAAGGTATTTATTCCTTTATAAGAAACAAACATTGATGTCTTGCATTACGAAAGTGGTAACTGTGGAATATATACAACACGTAATGCAAACGATGGTGCTCGTGAGTATGAGATGGGGTGGGGTGGGGCCAGGGCTTGGGGGGGTGTCATTTGAATCGCTTTCCATTTTACACAGATCACTCATGGAGGAGGCACTTTGACAAGGATGCCCATAGGTGGGGTGAAGAACCAGAAACCAGAAAGAGTATGGGCAGTTGGTCATTGGCAGGGCTCAGAAGAGTGCATTCTGAACTCCATGGATCTGGGAGGTCATAAAAATGAGAGTAGAATGAGTAGAATGCAGAAGCACTCCACACAATTGGGAGGGCGCTCTAAGCATACTGGCCAAATCTGATGCTCTGGTACTCCTGAAGCGGCGAAGCTTTTGAAGTTTCAACAATCAAAGGAATCTGTAAGTAAGGGGAAAGCAACGTGGACTCCTCAAGATTCCCTGTGAGAGCACATGACATCCCTGAAATTCCACTTGTCACTTAAAGACCTCAGTGCTGTTAAAAGTGACACGAGCCATCCTCTAAAGACCAGTCAGTCTTTCTCATGAAGCACAGGCCCTCCTATGATCACAATATAAACAGCCTTCCATTGAGCTTCGTCTGAGCTGTACACTTTAGACTATTTAACAATTATGTTCTTCAATTACCAGTCGCTAGAAAGTTCCGTGAGAACAGTGTTCTCACCATCAAGGCTGTGAACTGAACAAATAACTTTCCTGAATGATCTGAAAACTGGAAGCCTACACTGACATATTTACAATAAAAATAAGTTCACTTTAGCACAATTGAAATCAAAAAACCGTAAAGACCTTAAAAATAAAAAAAATGATGGCATGTCATTGCCATTTTGGTTGGATGACACGAGAAAATGATCAGCACATATCTGAAGCATCTGAGAAATGGTGTCACGGCATCCAGACATAATGCGTATACTCTCTACTGAGTGCGAAATATGTGGACTTGGTGCAGATGTATCAAACAGAACATTCAAATAGATTCATGGATTGTTTTCTACCATTCAGACACTCATTCAGTGAACTGTAGGCTTGGGAGGTTAAAGGGGTCCCCAACGGTCCTAACTAAGGTTTGTGGATGGATCAGGTCTGTTCTGATTCTGATTCTGCTGGTCCGGTCAGAGACTGCTTAAAGGATGAGGGGAACATAGCTGTATTGGTGTCCTGCAGAACCGTGTCTGGTGGGAACCAATATTTTAGATCTTCTCCTGGATGAAGGGATGCTGGAGGGCCTGGTTGATGGTGACGCGTTTGGCGGGGTCAAGCATGATTGTCCCGTCCAACAGGTCCTTCAGGTTCAGCACCTTCTTCCTCATGTCCTCTGGGAGCCTCTGATACCCAACCATGTCAGCAAGCAGGTCCTTTGTGGGGTTGATGGTGCTCATGACGGTCACCTTCTCCTGTGGGTGTGAGCAACACATATGCACATTTAAAGAAACCAACAGTTTTATAGTTGATGGGACTCAACTAATGTATAGAAAAGGTAGGGGGACGGGGAAAAGAAAGAGCTAACCCTCTCGGTCACTTTATCCACTTCGATGTACAAGAAGTTCAAGTTCTGGTCAAAGTGTTGGTCTTTGAATAGGCCCTTCCGGATCATCTGCAAAAGAAATGAAGATTGTGTACTTGTCGTGAATGCTTGGCCATTTACAGTTTGACAGTTTCACATTAAAAAAAGCAGTGGCGACAGTTCAAAACTGATCCCAACTTTTGAACACTATTGAGGCAGTTAGTTCCATGCATACCTTATTGGGCATCTTGCCCTTGACGTCCATGGCCAGTTTGATCATGTGGTTGTTGGAGGAGCCGGGGAAGAGGATCTTGCCTGTGTAGAGCTCATAGAGAGTGCAGCCCACGGACCACATGTCTATCCCATAGTCATATGGCTTCCCAATGACTGCGGAGAGAGAGAGAGAGACCACGCAGTGTTCATTTCAATACGCTTACATCTCATATGGCTTCCCAATGACTGCCAGGAGAGAGAAACCACGCAGTGTTCATTTCAATACGCTTACATCTCGGCTGTCCGGAGCACGTGACAGATGAAGTTGCGTTTAGTGCATCATAAATTGGTAACGAATTCAATCTGGTTTCAAAATCAACTGAAGGTGTTGTATGCTTATACTACAGTGATATCAGATTCTGGCTGTGACAGGTAAAAAAAAGAAATATATATATCAATATATAAAAGCACATGAAGACACATTTCTTGTGGGCAAGCTGTACAGTAAACAGTGAGATGATGTGCTTACTGATCTCAGGGGCTCTGTAAAACCTGCTGACCAGGTAGGGGGTGATATCATTGTCTGCTACGTGGGACGCAGACCCAAAGTCGCAGAGTTTCAAAATCGTCTTTGACTCGTTCACCTGAATTGGGAGTACAAAACAGAAAATAGGTGAGGCATTTGGAAAATCAAAATCAAAAATGAACTCATTCTATATGAGGCCTTTGGTGTGGTGATGCTGAACTCATTCTATATGAGGCGTTTGGTGTGGTGATGCTCACCAGAATGTTGTCTGGTTTGATGTCGGCATGCAGGATGTTGCAGCGCTTGAGCAGCTTGAGAGCCAGGAAGAGCTGCTGGCTGTAGGAGCGCACAGCCCTGATGTGCAGCCCCACGTCTTTACCGTACTTCTTGAGCACCTCACGGAGGTTCATGCTGAGGGACACAAAAGATCGGGCCAAAAACTCTTCATGTAAACACCAAAATGACCTCACACCTCAGCTCCCAAACAGACTTTTTGTAACCGGACTTGTGTGCACATGTATTCTATTAGGTATGGTTGCATACAAACCTAAATCATATTAGCTCTATGGTCATTAGGGGTGTAACAGTTCTGAAACGGAGACCCAAACAGGCGGTCTTGTGTCGTGGTTCCGGAAGACAGAACCGCAACATGCCCTGCTCAAAAATCAAACCCACTGTCATGGCTGCAGGTACAGCCTGTTGAGAACTAATGTAACAGTGTGTATGTATGTAACAGTATGTATGCATGTATGTATGTATGTATGTATGTATACATGGTAGATTCACGTAAATTAACTATGAACAGATTGTTGGTGATGTAATAAAACCCATAAATGCCCCCCCCCCCCCCATGGGTTTGGAGAATTGTTACAGCCAAACAAAATGTGAGATCATTTAAATGTACGCTTTACTACTTTACTGGTCCTGAAGGAAGTTTAATGTTTAAAGCACTGTTTTGTGTACCTGAGAGGCTCAAACACCAGGCACAGATGCAGTTTGTGTTCAAAGTTTCGGAACAGCCGCAGACAATGGAACTTGTCATCAGGATCAGCATCATTCAGCTTCTTCAGGAATTCCAACTCCTTCAGTCCAGTCTTGTGCCTATAGGGGAAACATTTTAATTATTAAAAAAAATTAAAAATTAAAAAGAAATGAAATAAATAAAAGTATTTTTCACACCATGTTCTGTCTTTCAAAACCATACAAAAAAAAGATAAGAATTATTGCACGACCGAACATTTGATATGCAAAGAGATCTTCATCAGGGCAAAGTTCTGATTGGCAGAGTGCCGTCTGCTGCCCATAATCGCTATGCTTACATGAGTTCATTGTTGCGGATGATCTTGATGGCCACGTCCTGGCCAGCGCGGGCTGCATCCCTGGCGCGGATCACGTTGCTGAAGACGCCCTGACCCGTGTAGCCATAGACATCGTACCGCTTATCCAACATCTCACCAATGTTCACACCTGCACAACAGACACCAGGCCATGGCAACACAGCAACAAGACTTTTTTTAAAGAGTGAAAATTGTCTTGTTATGTCTAAATGTATCTGACCCTCCTGCTTGGAGCACCTTCACCTATTTGTGACTTGATCGCTCTTCCTTGATTTACAATAAATAATAGCAAACTTCAGAAACCCAAAAAACAACAAACATCGATTTGAAGATTCCTCCCGGAGGAGATTAGACTCACGGTAATAGCCTTCGGCATCTGTCCAGTTATCCCTGAGGTTGGGGTTTTCTTTGAAGTCTTTTCCAATGCCAGCCGCCCTCATCCGTGCGCTCTAGAGATGAGAGTTGTTTCATTAGATGTTAATAGAAACGTGCAGATCCAGTAGCAGGCTTTCTTGCCCCCCCAATCCAAATCCAATTTAGACAGATTGATTGGACTATACCTTAAATCACTGCTGCTAGTTAGACACCACACTGAAATACCAATCTGATTTCTCACAGACAATGTTTATGCGGTTTGATATACTGCCTAATGCCACCACCGTAAACAATGAAAAACAAACTGTTATGTTCAGCTTCTTTATAAGCAGGGGACTAATAGGTATAGAAATATATAACCGCTTTTTAGTTTAAGAGAATAGAATGAAGGCTGAAGAGATTTACAGAAGGCAGACCAATCGACCGTGACTCACATCAAAGTCCATAGCAAACATGTCATCCGACTCCGTAAACATGTCAGGAGCCGATGGCTTCTTTGGGTTTGATCCTAAATGTGACAGGAATACAGGAAATGGGATATCAGTCAGTCAGTCAGTCAGTCAAGCCTACGCAGAGACTTTGTTCCACAAGAACACACAAACAAGGATTTTCAAATACCACGCTAACAGGGAAGGAGAGCATGTTAGGGATAAGCATTGTGCTTTGTTAGCCCCTCTCTAGTAGCATAACAAGAAAACAATTGTTTCCACCACAGAGAAGTGTCTCTTGGCGTGGTTTCCAGTCACCAACCAGTGGCAGACGCTTTTAAGGATTACTACTGGCAGTTACATTTTACTGACATTTTTTCTGAAAACTTTTATGTCCCCTTGAGGGGAAAAAGACAAATCTTTAGAGATTAGTTGCAATGATGGAGATAATCAGACTCCCAATCAGTGAAATACCTGATAATCAAAATCCTGAAAGCACAGCAAATCACAAGAGGGTACAACAGAGAGACCAACCCCCACAGTGAAAACATGCTCAGCTCACTATGACACACAGAAGATAGGCCTATCACAAAAGCCTACATCCAAATGACAAACCTGTGTGTGCTACAAGCGTTGGTTATCTACAACCCTGCTCACACACACACTCACCATCTTTCTCCTGGGCGATGAGGTTGTGCTTGGCTTTGATGCTGGCCTCAAATGTGTTGAGATTCTCCCGCTCGTACTCCTTGACGTCGGCTGCCACGCGCTCCAGGATGTCGTCGGGTGACGGGGAGCGACTGCGCGTGCTGCTCTGGGGACTGCTGGGCTCGGACGCCATGGAGCCCATGTTGCTGTCGTCATTCCCTGCCTTGTATTTCTGTGGGCAAAAGAAACCATAGACCTTTACGAGTTGGCAAAACGTCTAGTTGAGGTGGCATTAGCCTCTAACAATTGAACCTAATAGAGATACAGAGCCTGCGTGTGGATTTGATCGGTCAGGGTTTTCACTAAAACCATTGACCCAAGCTTTAACTAGACCGCTTTAACAAACTAAGCATAACAGACACGTATTACAATTTCAAATGTCATTTTTCTTTTAATTGTATAGTCTTTTAGACAGAACCATGGCCAAGCCCAGACCAAATATCCCATATACTAATTGTTTGCCATTGCCGACCTGCACAATGGCTAGTCGCTGTTGTCGTCTCTGCTCAATCAAAGCCTCCTCATCCTCTTCTTCTGCATCATAGTCCTCCAGCCTGAAGGGAAAGAGAACACATTTAGAAGGCAAACGGGAGGTGTATCAGCATGTATGTGTGAGCTATGTGACCTCACTTGGTCAATGTCCATCACCCAACAATGAAATCCCATCAAACAAATAGGGCTCAAACAGCCCGTCGTGCATCATGTCATTCCACATACACTTCTTCTTCTGAGGAGTCCTGGACAGCCTTCATGCCCTCTGAGAGGCTGCCCTTAAACTTGTCCTCATCTCTGCTTCTCCGTCTCCTCCGGTCTCGATCTCGAGAGCCGGACCGGCGGTAGGGTCGTGGCCGACCAAAACGGTCCCGCTCACTAGAAAATACAAAATAATCAATGAGTCAGCTGCCATTAGCTACATTTCTAACAGTCTACTTAACAGGTCTTTATGTTTATAAATGACAAGTCACTGTTCTAGAAACAGCGGAGATGTTTTAGGGCAGCTTCCCTCACCCGCGCCTCATCGGAGACCTGCTCCGTCTGCGGGGAGAAAAGCGTGACTGTCGCCGCGGCGACAGAGATCTCCGCCTCAAGGGGGAGCGGCTGACTCTTCGTCGAAAAGGACTGGCGTCGCGTGATCGGTCTCTACCTGCGACAGCATCTGGACGACCCCGTTTTCTGCAAGAGGGAGACAAGAGTGGGGAAACATAAAAACGATGTCGTCATGACGTGAATATCTTATCTGAAGTAGCAGAAGGTCTCAAACCCCTAACGTCTCCTAATGAAGAAATGCAACTCTTTGTGTAAGCTTGTTCACGGTGTGCCTGAGAACACCTAAACCAGTCATGCTTCATTTCAATATTCCTCAACATGAATTGCATTTGCACAATGTTATTGTGTTATAGCTGGCCAAAACATTTTAAAGGTAGAAGTAGCAGTGATCTAACCATTTGTTTAAATACACTAATTTAACAGACCTGACATCAGTTTGAGCTACCGCAGTGACCAAAATCTCATAACCTGGTTTAACTATGTTACACATCTCTCACAGAAAGAAACAACTGAGAGAAGAGCCAGGCAAACTGTAACAAATGAATCCATCAGGCCTAAACAGAAAAATTGGAGGGAGAAAAAAAAAAAAAAAAAAAACTAGGCTATACAATTTGCAGGAACGAGACAAAATACCCGTCTCAATAATTACAGTGATTTATAAGCAACTCTAGCATTTTACCTCAACCTAAACCAGCAGATTGTTTTGTATACGCGATTCTTGTTGGTACCTCATAGGTGAAGAGTCCCTCCTGCGTGCTTCTGGAGACTTGCTCCTGCCCCTCCTGGCCGGGGACCTGGTTCTGGGGGGGGAGTGGCTCTGCTTGGTCCTGTCTGCAGACCCAGATGGGGGCGGGGGCGGGTGTGGGTGGCGATCCCTTTGGCGTGGAGAAGCGCTGCGGTGGCGCGGGGGGCTCTGAGGTCGCCTGAGGTGCGGTGAACGGTTCTCCTTCCCAGATGAGGCGTCTTTGGACGGGGACTTGCCGGGCCTTTTCTCCCTCTCTCGTTCCTTCTCTGCTTCCGAGGGACCCATCCGTCCATCTTTGGACCGGCTTCTACGGCCACGCGAGCTTGACCTGCGACTGCTGCTGCTTGGTTCAGCCTGGTGCCGTCTCTCGTCTGGCCGGGGAGATGATCGCCTCTCTGGGCGGCCTTTCACTTCCACTCGTTTGTCTGTGGGTGACCGCCTGCGTCCGGCTGGGGACAGAGACTTCTTGGGACGATCCCGGCTTCGTGAGCGCTTCCTGTCTTTAGAACCGCTGAGATCTTTGCCACGTTCCTTGTTCGTATCACTGCCACTTGTGCCCTTGGTCACTGGGGTTACGACTGCCGTGGTCTTTTCAACTTTGGCATCCCGGTTACCCCTGTCTTTGGATCTACTTCGGCTGCGGCGCTTGGAGCCTGCCTTGCCGGCATCGCTCGGGTCCTTTCGGCTTTTTCCAGAGCGGCTGCTCTGGTCCTTGGGTGCTTTCCCCGTGCCGACCCGGTGCCGCTGCTCCCCATTACGAGCCCTGCCTTCTCCTCCCCCAGCATCCTCCTCTGAGCCAGAGTTGTAGCCCTGCAGAATGAGCCCCATCCCCGACTGCACTTTTCCCTCCATCATCTGGCTGTCCAGCTCAGCTTTGATAAGCGCCCTTTGCTTCTCCAAGTCCTCCAGAAGGGCTCGATCATCCATGTTGGGGTTAACTGAGCCTGGGGAGCCTTCAGCCTTACCTGCAGCCGCAGCAGTAGGGGATGGTGAGGCGCCATCTTTGCGTCGATGCTTCTTGTGCTTGTGCCTGTGTTTGCGCTTCTTCTCCTTCTCATCCTCTGTGGCATGCTTGTGTTTCTTGTGCTTGCTGCGGTGCTTGTGTTTTTTCTTCTTGTGTTTGCCACTGCTGCTGTGATGCTTGGACCCCTGTTCTGGTTTCTCTCCATTTACCTCGGCCCCAGCTGTTACTGTTGACGCCACCCCTTCGTCTTCCTCCTCTTCTTCTGACATGTCACCATTCTCATCCTCACCCTCACTCTTTCCAGGGCTTTCCAAATCCTCTTTCCTACAGAACAACAAACAGATTAGAGACCAAACTCCTACTCACTTGTACTAGCACATAATGTATGTACATATCTGGCAGATACAAATTTGCCTTTAGGCAAAGTGGGTAATTAAAGCCAATCATTTCTTTGAAAATTTCCATTAAATCACGATCCTAAACATTTACCTTGATATTTCAGCGGCAAAGAGTAGCATAGGTAATAAGACACTCGTTGATGATATTACTTTTCCTTCATTTAAAATTACAGCGAGGATTAATATTATTTGTTAACTCTTTACATCACACAAGCACTTTGTTGATTAACTTGATAGCCAACGTGTTCGTTGAGTTAGCTAGCTTGGACACGCAGGTCCTTCCCCAAACAAAGTTTAACCGGGGAATTTACCATTGCTAGATAGCTGAAATTACTTAAACAATTGCTAATATCTGTGACCATATGAACGACTGAAGAGCTACAACCTCTCGTGTTGACAAGCGAGTCAGACAGAAAATGCATCATTGTTGCCGTAGAAAGTTTAGCCTATAGGGTTTGCAACATATTAACGAGTATTAACGAGTGACTGATCGCTATCGTTAGCTACCTACAACCAGTTACAACATTAGCAACACAACGCAGAGCGTCATGAGCTAACGTTAGCATCAGTCCTCTAATAACAATGTAGCTTTACCACACACTTATCCTAGCTATCGTTAGCTATTTCCAGTGTATCTATACGCTAATTGTTGCTGCAATTACAGAAACCGCAGACAATCAAGAACCGAAGGGAACCTGTTCCTAACGTCTGCTATTGTATGCTTTGAACCTACCGCTATGTTATATGCTTGGTCTCATGTAGCTACTGTAACGTATGTTAGCAATTTCCCCTATGTTGGCTACATGGCTAAGATGCTGAGCTAGCTAGCTGGCTTACGAACGTTAGCAGTATTATTACAACTAATCTGAACAGCTCGTTAAAGTGACTATAAACTGAAAACCACACATTATGTGAGATATTAATTTCAATAATCATATTTTCAAAACACCTGTGCGGTACAATAGCGTGTGTCCTGCACGTGTTCTTACCCATTATTCAACCTCTCGTCTTGAATTTCCATCTCTACGTCGGCCATTTTCTTCAACTAGTGGCCTTTTCTTTGTTCTTCTATGGTTCCCCATGGAAATATCATAGCGATGCTTGAAGGTCTGTAATATATGTGTCGCCCCTACTGTCCAGGAGAGTAGATACACACTTTCAAACTACCACAAGTAAAGCTTTCTATTTTTTTCATTCCAGCTATGGGTCAGAGGGGAAAAAGATATTTCGTGTGGTGTACAAAATTACATTAGACAGGGATTGGGGGGAAAGTTGTCTTTGAACACGGAAGTTTTCTCTTAAAATATTTGATACATAAAATGGTATGTAATAATGACTGTGGAAGTCTGTCTTCAAAATCAGACAAATTATGATTTTACCCATGTTGGTGATTATTGTCATCAATCTCTGATTATCAGTTTTATTAGTAAAATCACACAGGGACCACTACAGTTCTGGCCCTTTAAATACAATGACATTATCGGTCTCAGAGAGGTAGTCTGTGTTTTGGATGAACCAATGAACAGGCCAAACGTCAGAGTGACTGGAAGTGTTGCGGGCGTGCTGCATTGGATCCAAGTCTTATTCGAGTTTTTTGTCGTTGTTCTCTGAATGGTACATTGTGCATGTGCTGAACGACTTTCAACCTCCCACAGAGCGTTATTAAGTGTGCACCACGAAGGTTATTCGTGATTATCCACCGGGTTCCAACCAAGTTTCTACTTACTAAACGAATGGTACGATGGCATGTTGGGAAGTTCTTCTGTTTTGATTGGTGGTTTGGTGCTGACAGACCATGGCGCGCACTATGTGGGCGGCGCTAAGGATAGGATTGTGCAGGGGACTTACGTCGATAAAACCAAGCGTACCTGTACTCGCTACGAGAAACATTGCAGTATCGACCAGCTTCCGAAAGAGTATCATTCCTTTAGGAGGGAGATACCGAAGGTAAGATCATTTCTCACTTTGATGCTTGCATTATTTTATTGGTTTAGAACAATCCATGCTAACGGCAATGTTAGCACTGGTAGAAGAACCAGTTGCCACTCAAGTATTGGTTGTTTACAAAATTAACAATCTGCAAAGTTGCTGTCAGTTAAACATTGTAGATATAGCCAATAATATGAGTTTGAACTAATATGTGTTGTGCAGTGTAACAAGACTTTACGGCACGTCGGAAAAGATGCCAGAAATGAATACAGATAACCTGGACGAAAAACAAGTCCAGCTCCTGGCAGAGAAGTGCATCTTGATCGATGAGAATGATCGTGTGACGGGAGCTGACAGCAAAAAGAACTGTCATCTGAATTCCAACATCGAGAAAGGTTACTTAGTATGACCTTACTTCCTGCTGTAATTTCAGTAGTGTAATATTTTGATGTTTTCATTTGTACACATGAAAAACTAAGAGTGCTTTCGTAAGCCATATCCTAATTACGTTCTTATTTTATCTCAGGACTGTTGCACCGTGCTTTCAGTGTGTTCTTATTCAACAACGAAGAGAAGCTTCTACTACAACAAAGATCTGATGCCAAGATTACTTTCCCAGGTTTGTTACTTTGCAGGAATTCAAATAGTGTATTATTGTGGCCTTTGATTGATGAAGGGTGATCATATATCAGAAAAGTTAATCAATAGTTTGTGCCGTACAATCTGCTGTCGTGTGGATCAGTCCATGTTTGACCAACATATGAAAATTCTGATTTTGCATAACTTTTTTTATTTTTTTATTATCATTTTGACCTAAAGATGAACTCACCACAACGTGCTATTCAGTTCTTTCAGCAAAGTAAAGTCCACTTCACTTATCACTCTCCCTTTTCCTTGCCTTCTTTTGAGTAGATTGCTTCACAAACACCTGCTGTAGCCATCCACTTTACACCGACAGTGAGCTGGAGGATCAGGATGCCATCGGGGTGAGGAGGGCAGCACAGCGACGCATGAAAGCAGAGTTGGGCATCCCCACAGATCAGGTACAGTCCCATAGAGGTGTGTCTGTGAATGCTCCGGGGATTTACTGAAAAAGGGTTCAAAACTACCGTTGGAAATGATAAATGATAAATAATAAATACTACGTCCTGGCATATTTTTGCCTTTCATTTGATGGCATAGCAAAAAAAAAAACGGTTCTTATCTGGTTGATTAACTGGGACCCTTCCTAGCTTTCCTGTTCATGAGATGCCCTTGCAATCTAGGTACCACCAGAGGAAATGACTTACCTGACCCGGATCCACTACAAGGCGGAGTCAGATGGCATGTGGGGTGAGCATGAGATCGACTACATACTATTCATGCAGAAGGATGTGGAGCTGGACCCGGATCCCAATGAGATCAAGAGTTACTGCTACGTCACCAAAGAGGAGCTGAAGGACATGCTGGAAAAAGCCAAGAGAAAAGAACTGGAGATCACACCTTGGTTTAGCCTCATCGCTGAAACCTTCCTCTTTAAATGGTGGGACAACCTGCACAACCTTAAAGAGTTCATGAACCATGAGAAAATACACCGCATGTAATCACTGATTCCATCAAAGGAATTCTCACATGAAAGCTGCTACAGGGAACTTTAGGGCACTTGTCTGTAGTCCGAATGATTTTAATAGATTTGTTGGTGGTGGCGTGGCAAAGGAGAGAGGACCTTAGAAGAACTAGTTCCTGAAGTGCCTAGCTACCCACTGAGAGATTGTTTTATGGCAGGAAGGTTTTATGTTAATAACTATTTGTATTATGTATAGTACACTGTACAATAGTGTAAATTATTCTTTAAATGTAGCTAAATTAGCTAATTGCCTTAGCATTGTACTGAATAAAACTTTTTGGAGATTGCACCTGCTGTGGAACTCACTTTAGAACTAGTTTCCATACCAGTAGCATGAATATTATCTATATACCGTATATTATCTGAATAGATCTACTGTTGTCATGGACGAGCTTTCTGTAGATTTCTTTCCCTTTGGTTTCTTCCCATTCCATAGCATTAGGGAACATGGTGTTTGTCAGGGGAGAGGGTCAAAAGAACGGTTGCCTCACCTGCTGTGGTGAAGCCTAGTGCGGTGCTTAATCACCGCAGGGGCAACACTCGGTTTGGGCCTCTCCATTCGCTCGTGCTCCCTCTGGTGCCTGCCTCACAGGACCCATTGGCCCCCTGTCTGCCTGCCTCCATGAGGCAGCTTAGTCAGTGTAGGCTGTATGTTAAGTCACTAGGTTTGTGATGTCATAAATTGATTAAAGTTACTGACCATAGTCAATTACTTCAAGTTGGGCATGACGGCAATCAAACCTTGGTCAACTCCTTGGAAGGCACCTATGCTGACTACTATACCACCAATAGCCACCTTGTTTAGAAATGCCTGCCTGCAAGGTCACAGTGAAGTGATAAACACCACAACGTGTTCCATCAAAGTATCATCAGACAACCAGTCACATTTTATAACACTAATACAACCAAATGCAGTTTAAAATATTGGCATGTTTTTTATTCATAAATTAATTTGGATACAAGAAATTTAAATAAGGCATTACACCTCTTTACTGTACATATAAGTAGTGATTATATCACAAGTATTGAAATACTATACAATGTCATCGAATAGCAAAATTAAGTCAAAAATACAATCGAAACCCTTCACATGCATACCATAGAATAACTCTGTAAATTAATTTATCAAAAGTGTTAAAAAGAGTGAAAATTACATATAATAAAGTAAGTAAAAACAATAAGGACAGAACCAGAAACAAGAAATAAACAGAGTTTACGCTAGGCTATACAGGTACATTTTGAGATTATGATTTTAAAATACTGATGCTTTTGCTCGGCCTAAGATCCTGAGGCATTTGGATCATTTACATTTACATTTAGTCATTTAGCAGACGCTTTTGTCCAAAGCGACGTACAAGGGAGAGAATATTCAAGCTACGAGCAATAGAACCTGGTGTAACAATAAATAAATACTACTTTACATTAGAAATATAACAAAATGAAATAAAAAGAAAGAAAGAGTGCAGAAGTGTAACTGCTGTAATTGCAAGTTACGCACTAGTCGAAGTGCCAGTTAGGACGGGAAGTGCTCTCTGAAGAGTTGGGTCTTCAAAAGCTTCTTAAAGGTAGAGAGGGACGCCCCTGCTCTGGTAGTGCTGGGCAGCTCATTCCACCAACGTGGAACTACAAATGAGAATAGTCTGGACTGCCGTGCTTGCACAGACGGCAGTGCCAAACGACGCTCACTAGAAGAGCGCAGCATCCTGGGTCAGCATCACGGCATGTACTGCTATTTATAGAACAGTCAAGAGACCATCATAGGAGGGACTTACGGACATGTCTGCTTCCAACTGAAGGACTATGACGTGCAAGGGTAGGAACAGCTTTATAGGCATGGAGATGATGAACTTGTAGCAGCCACGGTAATGGGTGTGTTGGCCAGGTAATCTCATCCCGTCCTTGTCAGTGAAGATTTTACCATAGAAGAGTGAAAAGTTCATCTCTGAGTCAAGAGTGCCACCTAAATGATCGAGTGAAACCACTTGCTATCTTTAGAGACCCTTTGTTCTGGTTGGGTTTTAAATAATTATATTTTAATTATATATTAATACCTGATTAATACCTTATTAATACACTATTTTAAATGGAATCAATGGGGTATATATCATCAGGAGACAAATAGTAAAGCAAAACTGAGAAAGCTGTGAAAGGAAATACCATGTCTCCTGATTTAGATACAGTCTAAATTGAATACTGGGGTGTGGTGTGAGCCTCTTAGTTGATTAACAACTACATTTTCAGTGGTATTGAAAGCCTGAAAGAGGTACTGCACACATAAATGTGTTTTTTGAACTGTCAACTAAATGATATGACTGCAGTGTGATCAAGGCTGGTGACAAAATGATTATTAAAAAAAAATGTAATTATTAAAAAAAAAATGCTATTGACAGAATTACCATTTTATTTTGAAAAAAAATCTGCTTTTCATTGGCTGAAAATGACTCAACACTCCATCTACTGTTTGAAATCCTCCTGACTGTTTGGGACTTCTCTATGTCATGAAATGTGTGGCCCAGCCTCAGCCTGTGAGTGTGAGTGTCATTTTCATTTGCTGACCAAGACTCATCATTCACAGGATCTTACGCCCCCTTCCCCCGCCCTGCTCCACCCCATAATGGCCCCTGTGATCCTCCAGCAGGTGGCAGTATACCATCAACATGTTTCTAGCTGTCTAGGCCATTGAGGTATTATACAGACCTGAGAGAGGGATGGATCAGTATACCATCAACATGTTTTGAGCTGTCTAAGTCATTGAGGTATTATACAGACCTGGAGAGAGGGATGGATCACAGTATACCATCAACATGTTTCGAGCTGTCTAGGCCATTGAGGTATTATACAGACCTGGAGAGAGGGATGGATCAGTATACCCTCAGTGGGGTCTACAGCCAAGAGAATATGCACATTTTCAGTGCTCAATTCCAGGGCACAGTATGAATAGACAGTCACCTGAGCTCTGTGCAACATGTCTGACTAGAGCCATGTTTGTCATGTGACTGGTATGTATAATATGCCATTAGGAGGAACATAGTTTTCACGTAATTGTTATTAGCCAGATAAAGATGCTTGGTTGCTGGTGTTCGTGACTGATATACAATGTACAGAAATGTTCTGTTTTGTCAGAATAATTGCACACTTGAATGGAAATGTTTTGCCAGCATAGTCAGTTCAGAACATTTCACCAGCAGAAAGTTAACTGGCTGAAGATAAAAAAAGCTTGTAAGCATGAAATGGTGATTGGAGAAAAAAGTAAAAACTAAAATGTGCTGAGAAATCAATCAATGATTCTATGCCATTTAAATAATAATTCAGTTGAACTCAAAGCCCATCTTGATGTACGTATCCCATACCGCCAGTGGTGAATATTGTGTTGGATGACTGGATAGGATGTTTATCGTAGACTTGTCAGTTTTATTAGCTATAAAGTACTGATTGTATTTTGGAAATCCCTGGGGTATGATTGCATTGTCATGATGTAACATTCAGGACAGTACACACACACTCCATACAGTAAACAGTCCCAGTGTGTTCGAGGAGGGGGGGGGGGGGGGGGGGGGGGGAGTGTTGTCTGATGGGGATCTCTGGATTGGATTGCTGCCATTAGGTGGTGAGGAGAGGAGAGGAGAGGAGAGGAGGGAGAGGAAAGGAGAGGAGAGGAGAGGAGAGGAGCAGAGAGGAGAGGAGAGGAGAGGAGGGAGAGGAGAGGAGCAGAGAGGAGAGGAGAGGAGAGGAGAGGAGGGAGAGGAGAGGAGCAGAGAGGAGAGGAGAGGAGAGGAGAGGAGGGAGAGGAAAGGAGAGGGGAGGAGAGGACTGTCACTCACACACACTACTGAGAGGGCTTGGAGACCAAGGCTGGAACTGACTGTGCTTGTGGAGGTCTGAAGAAGATGTGGACAGTGTAGACAACCAAGGGTGTACTTCATTTTATTAATAGGGTGGTAGGTTAAACATCCCCCAATCTCTCAAATGAAATGGATTAAAGTCTTGTTTTGAAATGTCCTATTGTCCTGTTCTCAGACAGCACTAGTATTGTTCAGTTAAAAATGATCAAGAGGTCTCACTGAGCTTTCTCTTTGGCTCAGTTAAAAACGATCAAGAGTCTCATGGAGCTTTCTCTTTGGCTCAGTTAAAAGCGATCAAGAGGTCTCACTGAGCTTTCCTCTTTGGCTCAGTTAAAAGCGATCAAGAGGTCTCACTGAGGTTCCTCTTTGAGTCCCACAGAGCTTTCTCTTTGGCTGTGCAAAGAGCAAGTCAAGGCAAACAACTAAAACACCAAAGGGGTCGTGACATGCTCAGACAACAACGGAACACTATAATGTTTCTAATACTGGGGAGTAATATCTTGTCAGTGCCAGAAGACTATGTTGCAATTCAATTTTAATTATATTTCTCCTCTGAGATGAAATGTTCAGATGCGTTGCTCAGAATAGTTTTTTTTTCTTTCTGCAAATCAGAGAACAAAGAAACTGAACCTCCATTGTTCTGTTTCGAGTGTTTCATACATTTCATATACTATATATTTCACAGGGTGAGACATCGTTGTTATATCTAAATTCTGAAAATGAAAAACATATGAATGCCTAAAATGTATTATGGTAACCTGATTTTACTTTTGGTCATAGTTGTAGAAAAGGGATTCTTGAATGTTAAAATAACTGTCAAGGTTCACCACATTGTATTTAATGGTAAGAAACTGCAACACTTAAAGAAGAGGCTTGGAGATGTTCTTTTCTTTTAATGGGAACCTCACAGACTGTAGCAGTGCATTTGAAAGAGACCTACTTAAATGATTTAGCAGAGTATACAGAGCAGTCGTCTCTTGGGCGATGGGAAGACCAAAAGACGGAGACAGAGAGATGTTCAATCAAATATGATCACATAGAGAGGACAGATAGAGCAGCAGCAGAGAGAGAGGGGAGAAGAACAGAGAATAAAGAGATGAAAACAAAGGATAGATAGGCGAGCCCTCAGTAAAAAAGGAGTGATGCAGTTACATGCTTGGCCATCAGATGGCACTATATAGTGCAGATGCAAATAGCGTGTCAGATTGACTCGGCCTAATTCGCTCCTCTGCAGCACACAGCGACAAAAGAGGGATTTAACAGCCCCCTTGTTCAACGCTTTACAACCCCGCACCATATCAAATCAGGTTCTCCTTTAATAGGCACCTTCAAGTCATTATCACAGTGTAGTCTGGTCTTCAGTGCATTAGCCAAGCCACATGGCTTCTGTCAGTCTACAAAGATGACCATAAACACCCCAGTCGTCAGAGGTAGGGCATATTTTTTTTTCCCCATGCAAAATGAACTGCATATTGATATCAGTGACTTCCTTAGGTGTTCACGTTAGTGCTGATTATGCACAATACACCAGTCCAGTCAACGATCCTTCAAGAACAGGTGTCAGGTACGAGGCTTTTTCAAATACGGATGTTGAAGTACTAGTGGCACACAGGGAGATATTTTGCCGTAGTGTGGTGCTGGAGGACAGAATGTTCACAGCTGGACTGGCACACGAAGATGCTGACATGCCGTCAGCAGAAGAGCACAGGAGGCTGGCATATTCTGCTCTCAGCTCCCCTCTCTAAAGAGTGCTCTGCAGCATGGCGGATCACATGAGTGTGTGTATGAATATATGCATATGCTGAGAGTTAGGGAGTGTGGAAGCTTAATACATGTGAAAGAGGATAACAGAAAGAGAGGCGAGAGAAAGAGAGAGGAGTGATAGAAAGTGGGGCCAAGAGGATGGGAAAGGAGTGCGAGACAAATAGTCAAAACGGAGTGCTTGCTGCTGTTCACGGCTCTCACACTGTTTGGTGACGAGTGGGCTTAGCCGCCACATGAGATGATACAGCCCCACAAAAAAGGTGTGTGGAGAACAGTGTGGTGATTCACACAGCCCAAACTCTACTCTACTTTTAGGTTCTCCATATGTGTGTCTCATGTGTTGTCTGTGCATGGGTGGATCTATAAACAAACAAGCTCTCGCTCTCTCTCACTCTCTCTGTGGCTTTTCCTCTAGGTTTGCCTATATATATATATATACAGTATAAATAGGTTACTTCCCACCCTAATTAAAAATCCTTTTAACATAGCACATAACCCCACAAAATAGGGACACAAAGCCTCTTACAATCACATGTTCTTAGCTCTGTGAGTCTGAATCTGTGAAGAAAAAAATGAATAATGTGTAAGCAGATCTGTGATATGAGCGTGTGTGTGTGTGTGTGAAAGAGAGAGAGCGAGAGAGAGGGGGGGGGAGCCGGGGGAAATTGAAGGGGAAGGGGATGTGGGGAGGCGTGTGAATGTGTTCGTGTTTGTCTTATCTGTGCATGCATCCAGCATTGTGTAGTGTGTGCCTTGCAGCAGTTATGAAAGTGTCAGTGAGTGGATTATATATCCGATAGACTATTGTATGAACCCCACTGATGGACACTGATAGACACAATCTAGCTTGTGCCTGTGCCTGTGCCTGTTCCGGGAACAGACTGTATGAGTTGGGCTGCACTGGCGAGCTAATTGCTTTCTGCCGGGGTGACGGGATTAAATTAACATCCTGGCCAAAGGGCCATGCTCCTTTTCTTCCTATGAGGACTTGATCTACTGATGGCCAGACCAGTCTCACCTCTACAGCCCTACTCTCTCCACCTCTACCTCGTCCAAATGAGCTAACACAGCTCTAGAGTGGATGGCATAGCTCTCCTTATGAGGTAACACAGCTCTAGAGTGGATGGCATAGCTCTCCTTATGAGGTAACACAGCTCTAGAGTGGATGGCATAGCTCTCCTTATGAGGTAACACAGCTCTAGAGTGGATGACATAGCTCTCCTTATGAGGCAACACAGCTCTAGAGTGGATGGCATAGCTCTCCTTATGAGCTAACACAGCTCTAGAGTGGATGGCATAGCTCTCCTTATGAGGTAACACAGCTCTAGAGTGGATGACATAGCTCTCCTTATGAGGCAACACAGCTCTAGAGTGGATGGCATAGCTCTCCTTATGAGGTAACACAGCTCTAGAGTGGATGACATAGCTCTCCAGATGAGGTAACACAGCTCTAGAGTGGATGGCATAGCTCTCCAGATGAGGTAACGCAGCTCTAGAGTGGATGACATAGCTCTCAGAATGAGGTAACACAGCTCTAGAGTGGATGACATAGCTCTCCTTATGAGGTAACACAGCTCTAGAGTGGATGACATAGCTCTCCTTACGAGGTAACACAGCTCTAGAGTGGATGCCATAGCTCTCCTTATGAGGTAACACAGCTCTAGAGTGGATGCCATAGCTCTCCTTATGAGGTAACACAGCTCTAGAGTGGATGGCATAGCTCTCCTTATGAGGTAACACAGCTCTAGAGTGGATGACATAGCTCTCAGAATGAGCTAACACAGCTCTAGAGTGGATGGCATAGCTCTCCAGATGAGGTAACACAGCTCTAGAGTGGATGACATAGCTCTCCTTATGAGGTAACACAGCTCTAGAGTGGATGACATAGCTCTCAGAATGAGGTAACACAGCTCTAGAGTGGATGACATAGCTCTCAGAATGAGGTAACACAGCTCTAGAGTGGATGGCATAGCTCTCCTTATGAGGTAACACAGCTCTAGAGTGAATGGCATAGCTCTCCTTATGAGGTAACACAGCTCTAGAGTGGATGGCATAGCTCTCCTTATGAGGTAACACAGCTCTAGAGTGGATAACATATCTCTCCTTATGAGGTAACACAGCTCTAGAGTGGATGGCATAGCTCTCCTTATGAGGTAACACAGCTCTAGAGTGGATGACATAGCTCTCCAGATGAGGTAACACAACTCTAGAGTGGATGACATAGCTCTGCATCCCCAGTGCTGAGCCAAGCCTGGCCCCTTGAGAGCTCACAATGATTCATGCACTTCACAGCATGAATCAAACAACTCCATCTCAGTAAGATATGCATGTATCTATTCCAGGTACTCTGCACATTTTCAAGCAATGTATTTGAATAAGTTTAGCTCCCATTCTGTTAATATTGCAGTTTGGAAAGTGCAAATGGTGACGTGAAATGGAAACAAAGTTTGACTATTATAGAGACAACTTCTGCAGGAAGTCAGTACTTTCCCATCTCTCTCGCTCACACTCCCCGTAGGACTGACACAGGCACAGGTTCTCTCTCTTCTTCTTCCTCACACAGACACAGGTTCTCTCTCTTCTTCTTCCTCACACAGACACAGGTTCTCTCTCTTCTTCTTCCTCACACAGGCACAGGTTCTCTCTCTTCTTCTCCCTCACACAGACACAGGTTCTCTCTCTTCTTCTTCCTCACACAGACACAGGTTCTCTCTCTTCTTCTTCCTCACACAGACACAGGTTCTCTCTCTTCTTCTCCCTCACACAGACACAGGTTCTCTCTCTTCTTCTCCCTCACACTCCTCCCTGTAGGACTGACACAGACACAGATTCTCTCTCTTCTTCTCCCTCACTCTCCCTGTAGGACGGACACAGGCACAGGTTCTCTCTCTCTTCTTTTGCCTAAACGGATGAGAGTAAATGGGTGAGTAGATGATTGGGAGGCTAGGGGTGGGGGGTGATGCAGTGTCTGTGTGTGTCGCTGACATATTTGCTGTGACACTTCATTCACCATGGAGGTTCAGGGCTGACCTGCTAGGGAAGTGTCTCTTGGTGTTAGCCTCACTGCACACTCAGTCGGGTTCATCTCTCTGGGCCTCCTCTTCCCCTCCTCCCTCCGTCTAGCATCCTACTCTCTCTCTCTCTCTCTCTCTCTCTCTCTGTCTCTCTCTTTCTCATGCACACACACACACGCATAGCTGTGTGTGTACACTAACATACATACTCAATCGTACGTACACACACACACTCTCTCTCTCACACACACACACACACACACACACACACACACACACACACACACAGTGGCCATGTAAGCATTGTTACAACACAGGACATATCAGGTTAAACTGTTAGAAACGGCATAGGAGAGAGAGAGAGTGTGGCACAAACAGGCAAACATTCCTCCATCCACACTCATAACCAGAAATAGAGGACATGAAACATCCCCAAACTGTGCTAATGGTGCCGTTTTCTATCTGTTGTGTGTCCCACTGAGTTGGAACCTGACAAAACCTCTGCTCGCCCAGAAACAAAAGCCCTTATATGGTGCTTGAGCAGCACCCTATCAGCTTGCACACACAGCAGCCCCGAGAAGACACAACACATTCCCTGCTCTGTCACAGCGAGGCACAGAAGATGGAGCACACCAGGGGACTCGTTAGAGTTGCAGCCCCGCCAGAGTGGGCACAGAGTGGGCACAGAGTGGGGCACAGGGGAGAGACTAGTGCTGCCAGGGATCACAGAGAGGAGTGGCACAGGGAGATGAAGGAGAGGTGAGGAATGAGAAGAATGATCCTCGAACAACAGTAAATGTGTGACAGTGATGAGGAGCAGTTAAGGACCCTGTCATAGGAGAGTTTAAGAAATAGATTTGGAACTATTACAAATGCTGGCTTTGAGGCGGTTTTGTTTTTTTCTAAAGGATATGTAGTCACACAGTGTGGTAGTCTGTGGGCTGTGGTAATGGTGCACAGCGTGATACAGAATTGGATTAATCTGTGCCGAATCCTGCTGTCGTACTCTCCTGTGGATTATGTGCTGTAATGTATGCTCATGCGGGCTGCTCAGTGACAGCTGCATCTGTCTGTCTCATGTTATATGGAATTATGTTAAGGAGAAAATCAGGTAAATCTCCAAGGACCTGGCATTTCCCTCTGACCAGACCACTGTTACATCTGGTGCACACTGAGAGATAGAGAGAGAGAGAGAGAGAGAGAGAGAGAGAGAGAGAGCTCCAAAGTGGTAAAGAATTGTGGGAAATATAAGGCACTTGGTTGTTATCAGTCGAACCCAGACAGCTGAGCTGGGGAAATATGTGCTTCCCTAGCACAATCCTCTCTGTAATTACCACACCACACATGCACACACACACACACACACACACACACACATGCTGACACACACACACACACACACACATGCTGACACACACACACACACACACACACACACACACACACACATTTTTCACAAGCAAATCTTTCTCCTCCAGCTAGGTGTTGAAGGGGTTCTTCACTCCCTTTCCTTATCCCTCTCCGACTCGATTGGGTCTGAAGTGATTGCTGTTTTGGAGTGTTTGCCAGCCATATGCTACAGTCAGTCTGAAGCTGATCTCATTTACATGCACGTCATTCATTTCCATTGTAAAGTAGGTATTTAAATAATCATGCAGGCTACCTTTCATGTTATTAAATTGATGAAACGTAACAAAGAGACAATTCGTACTGTGTAGTGATGGCTCCTTCAATGTTCTTTTTCAGAAGTGTTCATTTTAATGTTTCCGAATAAGAGTCTCAGAGAGACTGGCTTTAACTCATTGGCGAGAGCTAAAAGACACAAAAGAATGCAAGTCAGATGCAGAGCTGGCCTTCTTTCTGTTGGGCTGGTCAGTAATAACGTATTAGCTGTCTTGCTATGTCTTGTGTTGCACTTGCTTGATGTTAGGCTGTGTTAGGTGTCGACTCCTTAGTTTTTCATCATAAATATCCCTGCCAATGTTTTTTTATGAAAGAATACAACATAGGCTGTCACCTTATCAGTGTCATCCATGTCTCACAGAGATGTGTAGTTTTTACAGATGCCTAAAGTCAGTACCATCTGAGGATTACATCCAAATAAATTAATTTCACGCCAAAAAGTTTGATCACTTTTCGTCAATCTCACGCCGAATAAACCTTGGAAGTAACTCAGCTAGCTTGTAATACATCACACTGTCCAATGTATATTATGCACAAAATGTACCTTTATCATGTCTCCAACAACATTTGATTCGATTACATATACTCCACATCCAAATGCTTATGTAGAACACAATATATAAAGGCTGAAAATTCAAGCAGTATTTCAGCTAAACTAAAATTTGACATTCTTTTTTTGTTCATCTCCGATGTCACAATAAATAAAGCAATGCACAGTCATATTTGTGTAAAATTCTGTCCTTGTCCTTGTGTTGTCCTTGTCAGTCGGACGTGCTTCTTTGGCTTCTGGTGTTGTCTTTTTTTTGCTTCCATATTCTTCAGCTTGTTAACAAATGTACATGGACGTGTCCATTAGGCAGCCTCAGAGCGTGATTTGTATTTACGACAGTGGAGTAAAAAGTGAACTTCTCGCATAACAGGGCTTTAAGGTTTACTTGTCATCATCCCATATAAACTAGTCATTCTGAGGGTCTGTTTTATATGGAGGATAGCACAGTGACCACAGGCCACCTTAGACCCTGATGGACGTGTCCATTAGGCAGCCTCAGAGCGTGATTTGTATTTACGACAGTGGTGTAAAAGTGAACTACACTCCACAACTTTAGGGGGAGCTCAGTAGCAAAAAAACACCAATTCTCACATAATGGGGCTTTAAGGTTTACTTGTCATCCTCCCATATAAACTAGTCATTCTGAGGGGTCTGTTTTATATGGAGGATAGCACAGTGACCACAGGCCACCCTTAGACCCTGATGAAGGGAGAGCAGAAGGCTAATAGCACTGTTATCAGGAACTATCAGGGAGTGAATCATCAGAGTCACCTTTGGAAATGCCACACTTCAAACATCAACAAACAAGCAGGAATGAGATCACGCATAAGAGGAATAAATGATGAAAGGCAGGGCGTGCAAACAAACGCTGGGGACCAACACCATATTAATTGCCTCTCAGGCATGAACAAAGCACTGCTCCACAAAAAAATACTGCTGGGGCTGTGGTTCACAGTGGAGACATGACATCAACTACTGGTTTACCACAAATCTATGACATAAGAAACCCTGCAGCTAGTCAGCACGCACACAGGGTTTGCATGTACACAAACACACACACACACACAAACACACACACACACACACACACACACACACACACACACACACACACACACACACACACACACACACACACACACACACACACACAAACACACACACACACACACACACACACACACACACACACACACACACACACACACACAGATGTACAGTATACACGTACATCTGACAGAGAGCGATGCAAACAAAACAGGACAACTCTGAGGCATGTTCTACCCAGGGGGCACGTGCAGCGCCAGCAGCAGCATCCTTGGCTAATTAGGCGTTCAAGGCAGTTATTCAGGCCATTAGAGTTCTTTAATTATATACACATTCTTTTTCTAAATTGCAGCAACTGATTATTAGCTAAATTACCATCTTAAATTAGGATTATATCTCATGTATTCGAAAGCCATTTTTTCCTCTTATGTGATGTAAGACCCATAGTGGCCCGTAGCTGAAGCAGTATCACCACTACAGCAGTAACGGCACATACCGCTATATTGTCGAATAAGGACAACAATGTGAACATGAGTTTGGGTTACTCCTCGGGAAGCACAAACTGATGAAGTACTCAAATAGATCTGGCTTTGGGAGTGAGTGGGGAGAGGAGGTGCTGAGGCTCCCAGGAAAAAAACATTTAAAGATTTTCTTCTCCATTTCCTGCCATCCTGTTACCATAGCAACCACAAGATTATCAGGAAGGGTACCATTAAAAGTTGTTATAAATCTTGCAGCAATTATTCAAAATAGAATTAGGCTTTCGCGCCTTGACTTGCAGGGTAAGCGCAGTGCAATTAAGGCTAATAGCGCACAGGGCAAGGCCAGTTGGTGATTATTATAGTGTTGTCTCTGTCAGGTCTGTGATACAATGGACACACACATGGAGGATGCCCACTCACATGAGTCGGCTGCGTACAGACACTTACACGTATCCACAGACACAGACACATGCACACACTAGAAACTGAAAAGTAGCAGTACCTCCATGAATATAAATGCAAGGATCATCTTCTTAGACTATCCTCTCAAGGGACTGCTGATTGACCTTTTTATTTCTCCTTGCCAGTGCCACTTCCATTTCGACCAGAGGACTATAGCCAAGGTGAAAGGTCAGAGTGCAGCTGCGTAGGCGCGGAGAGGGTGGGCGCCATCCTGGATGTGGATGTGGATTGGCAGCCATGCCTGAAGACAGCCAGCTGTTAGGAGATGCCGTGCCTCTCTCCTCCCGCCCACACTCTGGCCCCCCCACAGCATCAGAGCAGGACAGCCCAGGAAGCTGCATGGGAAGAGAAGCCACCAAGGGCATCATGGGATATTTATAAAAGACCATGAAGAGTTCCCCTTATTTCATGTTCAGTTTAACAAACAGCCTTTGCTCTCTAGAGAGAGAGAGAGAGGAGAGGAAATATGGAGGACCCTGCAGGTAAACGCTCTGTTGCCTCTTTTCTCCATTGTGCAAATAGGACCATTACTGTTGTCTTGACGTATGGTGTATGCATATAATGAGCCAGATATCACTAGTAGATGGATCTCAAAGCATTTCCCTGTGCTATGGAGTCCCAGCGTTTGAGCCTTCTCAGAACTGTACTTGTTCCACTTTTCCATCTCGTTCAGTGGAAACTAAAGTGTCATGTGTTTTTTATATATATATATATATATGCACGTATATAAAAACACGGACATAGTATAATGCCAAACCACACACACGCATAGGCAGAACACCAGCCACTCATACGCACACACAATTCATACTGCGCTGTGATATAAATAGCCTTACCCTGCTCACTGACAACAAAGGCACGGGGTAACAACCGGCAGACCCTTTTATCTGTCTCTGAGTTCTTTCTGGCGTCTCCCTCGGAGCTGACATACAAGCTATAGAATATTCCAGACTCAGCCCTCACAAGCCCACCTCTGCACCATCTTGTCATCTGACTTTACACTGATATTGTTATTAATGAGTTTAGAAAACCTTAGTAAATAATGAATATCTGAGCATTTTTCCTAACCTCACTTGTGCTGTTTATTTTTATTCCTTGAGGCTGTCTTGAGCTTCTTATCCTTATCTATTGCAGTTATGGGGAAAACAAACTCAAACTCTGAGTCATTTGCTGGAGAGCCTGGACTTTGTCAGTTGATAGCTATTATTGAGCAGCTGAACAAAGTATTCAGTAAAGTGAATTTTCTGTTCTTGAACTGATTTGAAACAATAACCTTTCTATGCTCTAACAGTGAACAGGGAGGAATCAGGGAGTAACACAGGGGCAGGCAGCACCGTCTGCTAGCTGGCAGTAGGCAACTAACACAACGAGGGGAGAAACCATCGTGAAAAGACAAAACAATCCGAGGCAAAGGCAGCTAGAGGCAAAGCTGGTAAAAGCAAAGCAGCAGTGTTCTTGTAGTGTGAGCCAGAGCAGCAGCCGTAGACCCCAGTCAAGCTGCTTAACAACACAAACCCCAGGCCTACGGTCCCGATCAGGCAGTGTGTATTAGCTTAGGGAAGGACCTATGGCCAACAGCAATCCACTCAATAGTAGCTTCTGAGGGAGAGAATCCACTGCAAGAGAATCTACAACAATGGCGGAAGTTAGGTAAACAGGAAATGGGACGTGGAGTCGTATCCATTCTGTTACACTAACAACCCCCACAGAAGCACCCATATAGGGTTCTTTTGATCCGAAACACAGCATTCCTCTCATCGAGGTTGGCAGCATCTGTACTGAACTGAATTGTTCAGTCAAACGACTGATTCAGTCCGATAAAGAAGAGATGTGAGATGCTGTGCACTGAATGTGCAACACCAACCTGAGCAGTTGTTCTGGTAAAGACAGAATAGTATGCATAATATGAGTTATTATTCATGAAGTATTTATAAGTGCTTTTCTTCAATACCACAAGCATTTATACACTCTCATTAACATTTTTATTATGCTTTTACAGTATTTATCCTGAGTCAAAATGGTTCTTACAAAGAAGGAACCATGAGTACTAGCCAGATCAAATATGCAGCAGGTTTCTCCTCAAGGCATTGCCCCGGCGTGCTGACTCTCTCTGAGAAGACACTGTGTCCAGCCATCATGCCACCATGCGGCATGCCTGATGTGTCCAGAAAAAGAGAAATGACCAGACTTCCATTATGTGTATCATGTACTGTACTTCTCTTCATGCAGGCTTGTACAATGCAAAGGTTTGTGGTGAGTGTGTTTTAATTTGCGATCTCACTGTTAATCTGTCTGTCTGTCCTTGCCTGTCCCCATTCTCTTTCTCTCTCTGTCCAACTCTACTGGTCTCTCTTTATCTCTCCTGCCCTCCTTTCTGTTTCTTTCCCTCTGTGTATGTATATCTCTAAAATCACATCAGCCTTCTGTCACAGACCCCAAGGCAAGCTCATGGTCTGTTTCTTCTCATTGTGCTCCTTCTGATGAGATTGTCATTCTGTCTCTCCAGAAACCCAGACACAAAGCAAGGCCTTGCAGATATGCAGATAGGAGGACAAAAAAATCCCATTCTGATTCTGATTCTGATTCTGAGGAGAAAAAGAGGCCATAGAGAGAGTGTGGGAGAAAAGGAGCATTGTCATTCTTCACCACTCCTCAACCAAATACAGCCACACAGCCACAACCACACAACCATGTGGATGGAAGTGACCATTAAGTCCAGCTCACAGGTTGTGGATGGAAGTGACCATTAAGTCCAGCTCACGGGTTGTGGATGGAAGTGACCATTAAGTCCAGCTCACAGGTTGTGGATGGAAGTGACCATTAAGTCCAGCTCACAGGTTGTGGTCTGAGGAATGCCACCTGGTCAAGTGCATCCTCCCCTCCACACTGCTCTGCTCTGCAGTACTGCTTTGTCTCCGTGGTAATGGCCTGGGTGCAGTTAAATCCTCTTGAGGGCTTTTTTATCTTCCCTGGCTGGTGAGGACAAAGGGGCCTTTTATCTCTGCTGTTGATAAACACATGTCAGAGCCCACAGTGATGCTCCTAAGCAGCCCCTCCCCCTCCCCCCCTTTATGTTGCCCAATACACAGCAGAAACCTAAAGCTGCAGCTAATATCATGGAGCATCATGGGGCGTCTTACAGGGAAGCAAGGCTCCTAGATCTAGCAAAACTCTACAGAGCAACAAGAACAAGCACCTCTCAATAAAAGGTACTTTTTCCTCTTGGTGTCCATTCTTCTCAGGAGGAGATCATATGTTATACTCCTCTTGGTGTCCATATGGGTCATCAGATCTCCACTGTTTCACAAGTCTCTTCCTTTTCATATAGAGAGCAAATAACAGAGTAAATGTGGACATTTATGTCACAAGTATAAAATAGATAGTGAACGGAAATAATCACTTTTAGTCATAATACAATATTTATAACTAAATCTTTTTCTAGTGAACTTCACAAGCATAAGGACAGAAGAAAAGATCTTGCCGCTTCCCTTGTGCTTTCTGCCTGGTGAGTATTAGAGTTTTTCTCAGTCGCTGGGGTACATTTCGCAGATCAGAATTCAAATTCTCAAAACTGTTTGTGCAACCTCCACATCATCTAGTCACTTGTGCAGGTCATAACAGCATCATTTAAAATCTCATCATTTGGAAATATGCAACCAGAGGCTGATTTTGAGCTTTTAATCCTCCATAAAACTAAAGACGCTTAAGTGTATGGATGAATCACACGTCAAATTATAATTCTCTCTCTCTCTCTCTCTCTCTCTCTCTCTCTCTCTCTCTCTCTCTCTCTCTCTCTCTCTCTGTCTCTCTCTCTATCTCTCACGATCTCTCTCTCTCTCTCTCTCTCTCTCTCTCTCTGTCCTTTAGACATGAAATAACTATGACAAACAATTCCCCGGGAGAGGATGATGGGATTTCTTCCATCCTGTCTTCCACCCATTCATGTGTGAGTGAGGAAAGGTGACAGGCCAAAGACTGGCTTCTCTTTTGAATGAGCTCTAGAGTGGATGGTCTGGTGACAGCTCTCCATCTGTTAACAGTGCTTAACGCTAAACTGGTCCTGACCACTGGACAAGAACCTAGACAGTTGAAAGTCCCATTAAAAGCTATGACTCATACCTCTGTCTTTTTCAGTCTTTTTTTGCTTGGTCGTGGGAAGCCTGTGTGTCACCTGGATAGGCTGCATATCACCCATGTGTATAAATGGGAGGCCTGTGTGTCACCTGGATAGGCTAAATATCACCCATGTGTATAAATGGGAGGCCTGTGTGTCACCTGGATAGGCTAAATATCACCCATGTGTATAAATGGGAGGCCTGTGTGTCAACTGGATAGGCTAAATATCACCCATGGGAGCACATTGTCTGTGGAGGTTTACCTCATTGTGTCAACTGAAAGTAGCATTTGGTTTGGAAATGGAGCAAGATTGTCACTTCATCATAATCAGGAGACATTGTGGTGGGTGCGCGTCTTACTTGAATGCTGGTACTTGTCATTTGGGAGACTGTTCTGGCATCTTTCTAGAAATTTTATTTTAAGATCCTCCACTGTCTATATGCTATATGCCGTCATAGTGAAGTTTTCTATGTTTTAAATCCTATCCCTGACCTAGATGTTAGGGTGTTTTGACTTTTAAAAACTTTGTTTAAAAAAATGTGCAATGCAATTCATTGCAAGGCATTTTAATGATAAATCTATCAGGTAGATAGATAGATGAATAGATAGATAGATAGGTAGATAGATAGAGTGAGAGAGAGAGAGAGAGAGAGAGAGAGAGAGAGAGAGAGAGAGAGAGAGAGAGAGAGAGGGAGCTCTACAGGACCAAAACATCCTGCCAGTTTTCATTGCAAAGATGAACAGCAGAGCTGTATCAAAACAAGAAAAGAAAGACTGCATAACTTTAATTTGTCACCTTTTTTTAGACAACATTTAAAGGTTATGTCCTATAGTGGTGATAAATAGTCATATATAGTGTGTGTGTCTGTGTGTGATTAAAGATTAGCTCCTGGTGGTTGAGTCTGTCTGATCTTGCCTTAAAGCCACAGAGAGGTTTGGAACACCTGGACCCCAGGAAGAATAGTCTCCACTACGGTGTAGACTAATGGGGATCCTTAATAAACATAAACATAAACACATTCTGACCTGTGGCATGGTTATTTCTCCTCCAGATAATTATACTTCATCAATTCATATATGCATGCCATCTCTCTGCATTGTTTCTTGCCTTCATCCATGATAGAGTCCCTATAGGGATATTACTATAGCATATTCTATTCCTCTACTTGAGCACAACATTACTATACAAGCCATTGGTATTTCATTGCCTGTTTGGGGCCAGTATTTATATGGATGTCAAATGGTGGCTATAAATCAGTCAGAACAACATGGTTCAAAGAGTGCCAGTTCCAGCTACCCTGTGAGATTGAACTGTATAAAAACACCAAAGGTAGCTAAGCCATTCATTAACATTTTTGGACTGTCAACCATAAACCAACAAATCATTTTTTTCTTTAAAGATGATTCTAGATATTGAATGTGTAGTATAGCTCCCTATTGCAGTGATGCCTCTCATTTCAAAGCTGTAGAGGAATACATGGTGAAATGAATGAAAGAGAACTGAATACAGGGGAGAGGATTAGAACTGTGCACAACCCTGATGGTTGTACTGTGTGTCGAGTAACAGCACATTGCATGATAGGATGTTTCTTCATCAGTGCACATTCCCCCTGGAGTAGGGATTGACCGAACACCTCGTGCAGATCCCACACTCCCTCCCATGTCAATCCACCACACAGGAAAATCAAGAGACAAAACAAAGTGAGAGCTCCCTGTTTTTAGTCATGTTGTCATATTGGGTGGCCTCTGAAAAGAGTCCTGTATTTCAGTCCTTTTCAAATGTAATACCAGACATGCTGTCCCTCCTGAGGTTTACATAATGTGTGCTGCTGAAACGGTCACAGCGACCAGATTGTGGGGAGGGATATTGCCGGAACATTCTCTTGAGAGCCCAGCTGAGAGTGCAACCCCTGTTTTCATGCCTGATTAAATTTGCCTGCCATTTGCTATAAATACATATTCATATATCATGTGTGTGAAGCATCCATCACTGTTATGCCAAATGATAAATCTCTACAATCATCTACAATTTCATTATACGGAAAGGTCTCTGTATTAACATTTAAGATTTCGCTGGGGATCATGTGGATATTAAGGAAGTGTTCATGTGTGATAATATTGATCTTACTATTGCCTTCATTTCCCAACCAGTGTTACCCTAATTAAAATGTCAATCACTCAGTTTTGGTTCTGCTGTCAATTGATTCTGGGCAGCGCTGTGTGCTGCTTGTCGCTGGTGAAAGCATCTGGGCAAAATTCATTTCCACCATCTTTCTTCAGAAGTCCTCCGTCCAGTGAATGATGGCTGACATGTTTTACGTGTGCCGATGATGTTTGCAGAGATAAATCTCCCTGGAACGGTGACTCAGCTATTTAAATCAATGCAGTCCCACACAGGGGAGTCCAAGCTAAGCGATGCCTGCTGTCCCTTTTCTGTGTAGCCAAACAAATACTGGAGCTGTCCTGTCAGTCACAGTGACTGAAATGTTATCTCTCCACTCGAGTGGCGCTTTCACTCTCCCTCTGGCTTTACTCTCAGAAGGATTACAAGTTCAAGTTTCTTACAAGAAACCATTTTCTTTCCCCTAGAACTTTTTTTTTTCAGTGCCTCTGAAAATGCATTTGATGGAAGTGTGGCATTTGGCACTATGGCAAGTGTACAGCACTACTGCCTCTTGTCTCTGATATGGTATTTATCTGATCTACGCCTGTATGTGCATATGCCCTGAAGCTCTGAACATCGTAGCTGCACAACAGTGGCACACAACACTCACACCGTCTATACAGAACAGGAGGATTCACAAAGAAATGTCATGTGATTCACACATTCACAAATATACATACAAAAATAAGTTTTCAATGCACACACAAATATTTCACATTTTTAAATAAATGTAATAGAAATTCACAAATATATGTATATAAAAGCAATTACAATTTTCATCCAAACATATTTCACATACAGTATATCATTTATTTATAGACTGACGAGCCTGCATTCACAAACCGCTTCACAGACGTGTGTTTTTTTTATTCCTGATGTGGCTTGATCCTCAAATGCATTTTTTTTTTTAAAAGGGCATCCCCTATGGCCTATCAGATGGCTCACATCGCTGCATTGTGTGACTGCGACCGCCACAACACTATTGTGCTACTGGCTGCGCTGCCTAATGTAGCAGATACATATACAGTATTGTTTGCTATGTTAGCAATTGGTTGTTAAATACCTTCGCTACATCTTAGTAAGCGCATCTGTTATGGCTATTGTTGACATCATTGCCTTGTGCATTACAGATTACCATGTGTATACCAATGTTTGTTACCGGTTCCCTTTCATAAAATGGAACATGTATGACTCAACATTTATTTGTGAATTAGGAGAGAAAATCTGCCTCATAAACAGAACTCTTGTCACAGATTTCCAGCTGTGCCACACCAGATATTCTCCTTCATCAGCGCTGGAGCATTTATGTCATCAGATATCAAACATTCCAGCAGGATACACGTTCCAGTCCAGTCCAACTGAAACATTGTGTTCAGTGTACAGTGTCAGTGATTGAGGATAAGGCATATTGTGTTCAGTGTACAGTGTCAGAGACTGAGAATAATGCATTGTGTTCAGAGTACAGTGGCAGAGACTGCGAATAAGAATAAGGCATTATATTCAGTGTACAGTGTCAGTGATTGAGGATAAGGCATTATGTTCAGTGTACAATGTCAGTGATTGAGAATAAGGCATTATGTTCAGTGTACAGTGCCAGTGATTGAGGATAAGGCATTATGTTCAGTGTACAATGTCAGTGATTGAGAATAAGGCATTATGTTCAGTGTACAGTGTCAGTGATTGAGGATAAGGCATTATGTTCAGTGTACAGTGTCAGTGATTGAGAATAAGGCATTATGTTCAGTGTACAGTGTCAGTGATTGAGGATAATGCATTATGTTCAGTGTACAGTGTCAGTGATTGAGAATAATGCATCATGTTCAGTGT
>NC_045168.1:24543187-24583187 GCF_900700415.2 Clupea harengus
GTTATGAACTTCAAGAGAGGTAATACAATAGATTAATAGTATTTTACTGTAAAACACGTCAGCTTTAGAAAAATGGTTCTACAAGCATCTGCACAGCCAAGGTGCTGCCTTGTTGCCTCACTGCCGTAATAGACAAGTGTCTCATAAGGCACAACTCTCATTTCATAAGGCATTAACGTTGGTTTTCGAAATTATCTTTTAAGATGACATTTACAGCTATGTATGACGTCAGCATGCTGCAAGAATGTTGCTGACAAATCACATCAATCATTATTGTTAGTCACAATAATGGTATTATCAGAAAGTATAGTGTCTGTTTCTTGGTAACATTAGAAAAAATCTAAGCAAAAACAGTCAAACTAATTTTCACATGCTTCTGGAAACTTTCTAAAAGAACTACCCTATTGTTCTACAACCTGGACTCCCTGCACTGAGACCGTTAGGATGACTTCAAATCCCAATGTGCTGGCATCTTCCATTCACTTAAAACATTTAACCCCGAAACTGTGGTTAGGAGTGACCCCAGGATTGCTTGTGCCCAGGAGAAATGAAGAATGGAGGGAGGCACACGAGAGAGCGAGGGGAGACAAGAGGCAAATGGAAGAAACTCAGTGATAGAAGAGGTGCTCAGTCACTCCAGACAAACATTAGAAGACAGAGGTGCATTCGAATATAAAATGGCCGTCCACAGGCAACCAGAAGGTTCCCGGGAACAAAGAGCCATACAAAGCGAATATTGGGGAATTTTAAAGAGTCTGTGGAGAATCATATTTTGGAGTCTGCCTTCTCACCTTTGCCCTCTTAAATGGCACGTCTGATGACATTTACAGACTGCAGCTCTGAGAAGACAACGCACAGTGGGCGGGGAGAATCAATAACCCTTTACCTTCAAACACACCATAGTGGTCCCCATAATCCAAACGTTGGGTCCAATTTGAATCATAGAATTCAGCCCCAGTACACCACAGCATTCAAAGCTAAACAATGCAGAAGGTAGAAGGTAACAAGTAACACAACATGAAGAAATCTCAGGTCTCATCTCTCAGATCTATATAATCATTCGAGTGGAAATATGAGGTATCCCCACCTAACCAGAGAGACGCCTGCCATGTTCTCATGCTTACAAAGGCCCAAATACTGTTTTGCATGGTAATGTAATTTATAGTAATGACATCTCGTGGGAAATTGTGATAGTAACAATATATTGCCAGATTTGTTAATTACATTTAGGCTTAGTTTATAATAAATCATAAGTATAGACTTAATTTCTTATGGCTGGAGCCCAAAGTGCTTTACAGCATGCCTAGACTACAGTATGGACAAGAAGTCAAAAGGATATTGGATAAAATTCTGCTGGATGGTATTGGGGAGCTGAGAGAGCAGACGCTTCTGGGATGCCTTCCTTTACTGTCAGCAGTTGCTGTGGAAAGCATTGTGTAGAGTAGATTTAGAAGACTGTTGTCGGTGAGCGTGACTGAATGAATATAGGCTAGGCGTCTCCAGCAGAGGATCCATGCTGCCCGGCAGGGATTGGCAAACCATCGCTGAAACTGGCAATGGTGGAGGAGAACCGCAAAAGTTCAAGGTCTGTATCCTAAATGGCCTTCAACACAAACTCTGTACCTCAAACTTGAAGCAGAGTCTGATATGTGGGTAACCTCCTGCCTCCTCCTCTCAGTCTGGCTGACAGTCAACCGACCACTCAGCCGCAGAAGTCCATGGACAGGAAAAGAGATGAGGACAAGGGGGTCCATTGACAGGAAAGGAGATGAGGACAAGGAGGGCCAGAAACCAAGCTCGACACTTCAATAAAACCTGCCACAGGGAGAGGAAGCCAGGCCGTTGTGGGTTTGTAATTGGTGGTGTGGCAGTTAGCATAACAAGCTAGTTTACTTAGTAAGTCAAGAGAATTCTCCATTTTAATGTGAGAAATACTGGAGGGAGCAACAGCCACTGAGGTGTCACCATATACAGATGAAATGGGATAAGGCAAAGCCAGAGAACTCCTATGCAGAAATATATTTTCTGAAGCAACTCCTCATACAACACTAAAACAGAAAACAGAAATAGAAAATGTATATATGATAAAACATAGGCTTAAAACAGAGATGAGTAGATGTAGTCACTAAATTGACCACTAAACTATTTGGAACAAATAACAGTGTGGTAACTGTCAGACACAAAACAGTGATATAAGATCCCTACTCAAAACAGTGATGTAAGATCCCTACTCAAAACAGTGATATAAGTTCCCTACTCAATATCTAAGTGTGGCCCAGGGTGGTCTTCAGAAATGAACACAAATTATGAGAGGGACCTTGTGGATTGGCTTCCAAAACGCAGATGCGTGCTCATTGCTTCTCAGGGATGTTTCAAAAGTCCCAAGGTGTTTATGGTGCATTCTGGGGGCTTGATTTCAAGACAGTTGTCCTTGTGCTGGTGCTTTTTGGATCAAATTGTTGAGCTGCCTGTCAGCTTTTCAGTCCCTTCACTTTCATCCTGAGACTCGCCTCGAGGGCACCTTTGTTGTACAGAAGGGATTTATTCGGCTGCTCCAGCAGGCTCAGGCAGAGGAGGAAAAATACATCTTTATCACATTTTGGTTGGTAATGTAGTCATGTAGTCATGAGACGGTGAGAATGAGTCCAAGAAAGACAAACGAACTAAACACAAGAGTACTTGCTCAGAGACAATGTTTCATTAAATGTGCTTACCTTTATTGGTGAAAGATTAAACCAAAAATGAGTTAATCATTAAGTTATTCACTTATGCCTTTGGGACTTTCATTGACGAATAAAAGCAAGTGCTATACTGACAATATAGTCAATGGGGTTTAACCACTTTCTGCTGAACAAGCAGTCAGCTATGGGTTTGTAACACATCCATTAAAGAAATAGGGCTGCACTGCCAAAGCAAAACATCGACACAACTCGGATGAACTAAACAGAAGCATTATGGAGTTATGGTATTTGGTTACCTAAAAGCATGCAGAAAACCTTGCAAACACCACCAACAGCCCAGTTGGCACTGATAAAAGCAAGCTAATGGGAACTCCACATGACCATATTCAATCAATATGATGAATGTGTGAGTGTTAGTGTGTGTCTCTCTGTGTGTGTGTGTGTGGGGGGGGGGGGTTGTTCAGTCTGTTGACTGGCAGGGATACAATTCATCCACTAGCCAAGATTGTTGATTCAAGTTCTTCCATTAACACACAGGCTGCTCTCCCAAAAAAACTCACCTTCCTCATGTAATATATTCAGCATCTAGCATGTTTGTCTAATAAATCAATGCCTCTCTCCCTGGGGAGTTGTGTGGCAATGCTCCAGAACGATCTTGTTCTCTGACACCATGTCTGTAAACGCCCTAAGGCTAGTAGCTAGTAGCTAGACAAGCCTTCCTCTCCTGTATTTTCACCACACAGAGGTTGGAATGAATGAATGAATAAATGCATGTATAGCTTTTTTTTCAGGTACCTAGATACCCCCAGGGGAATGCATGTCAGTAGCAGCATGATGCTCGATGCCACAGAAGCCATTTTAAGCCAGTGCTCACGCCTCACATTAACAGAAACAATGTTGGAGGTCCTGATTGTGATTGAACCAGTTTGGTCCAGACCCACCAGGGTGACCACCAGCTCGTTACAATAGGTGTCTTGGGATATTTTACAACCACAGAGTTGAAACTTCAGTAGTACTTCTCTTCTGAAGCACCTGGTTGCAGTGGTTTATTATTTCCAGGCTATATTCCAAGTGAAAATTGAGCTTAGGTGAACTCTAGGTGGGCGGCACCAGGCTAGGTTGTCCCACTATCCTTACCGCACTGCAGGAGCGGGATCTCTCTGACTGCAGCCTGAGTACACCCCATTGCCCCAGGACCTCTACCAACTCCTCCAGTGGCCATTAACATTTCCCCAAAACAGTCGACCATCCAAGTATTTGTTTTGAAAACTTGCTTAGCTTTAGAGGATTACTCATTGATAGCAACAGGGTAGTCTCACGACTGACTGACTGAAGGAGGAATTCCATGAACGTGACATGGCCCAGATATATTAAGATTACAGATTACAGATAACAGAATCCAACCTTAGTGTGAAAAGGCATCTTACATTTCCTGTCCCTGACTTTTACTGATTATCAGTACATCAGTACACCACTCAACTATGCAGTGATATTCTGTTACAGAATTGACGTTTTTTGTTAGTCCAACCTTTCATATGAATTGAGGGTTTGACAATGTGCATTATGATGATTTTGGGTATCGTAGAAAATATGGAAAAATATTACTATGATTTAATTGAATGCCATCAAAGGACTAAAACAACATAAACATTTTGTACTCATTGCATTAAAACAAGACCACACTTTTTGTTAAGATGCCTTTTATGACAGCATTCATTGAGTAGTTTTGATTGGTCAATTATGTTATGTAATGCAGACATACACTGGACATTTCATTTTTTTCTTTGTCAGGAAAAATGTTTCACCAAAGTGTCCACTAATATATTGTATGCCAAGAGTTGAGAGCTGTGACATTGCTGTATTTAGGTAGGCTGGGCAGAAAGTAAACTATTTATAGTCACTGAGTATAAATTCATTTTGACTATTTCCATGGTAAAATAGTTGAATGTGTCTTTTTGATTTCACAGCATTGTTGTAGGGCAGGGCACTCTGTCCCACATGAATATACTGACAGTCATACCAGGTAGTTGAATATACTGACAGTCATACCAGGTAGTTGAATATACTGACAGTCAAACCAGGTAGTTGAATATACTGACAGTCATACCAGGTAGTTGAATATACTGACAGTCATACCAGGTAGTTGAATATACTGACAGTCATACCAGGTAGTTGAATATACTGACAGTCATACCAGTTAGTTGAATATACTGACAGTCATACCAGGTAGTTGAATATACTGACAGTCATACCAGGTAGTTGAATATACTGACAGTCATACCAGGTAGTTGAATATACTGACAGTCATACCAGGTAGTTGAATATACTGACAGTCATACCAGGCCGTTGACTTCTGCTCAGTACCAGCCATGTTCCATTCTGACCTCATCAGATGACTACACAAATAGACAGCTCACTAAAGAGATTTAACCTTTCTCTGATGTGCATATTTCTGACATCAGACATAAGTTCAGCAGACTACCTGATTTTGAAAGGTTCACAAAATGTCCTTTTTCCTCTATCCAACCAGAGGCCCAAGCCTGGAGACAGTCAAACACATCTCTACAGTCAGGGTGTCATAAGTGTGCACAAGAACAAATTAGGACTGACAAGCTTAGGTTATCAAAAGGAGGCTTTCACACATTCTTAAACATATTCATAGACATGGAGGGAATTCCAAATGTCAGTTCTAAGACTGATATAAATGACTCATTGAACTGCATTCAAAGTCAAACATATCTAAATGAGTCTTGCCATAAAGTCTGCAATCTTGTTTTTACATTGTAGAGATAAATCATGTAGGGTCCTCAGTTGTTAACCTGAAGGTACATTTGATTTGTAATTAATTGGAGAGAGAAGGAGAGAGAGCGAGAGAGAGAGAGCGCGAGAGAGAGAGAGAGAATGAGTGATGACGACATGTGTGTGTGTGTGTGTGTGTGTGTGTGTGTGTGTGTGTGTGCGTGTGTGTGTGTGTGTGTGTGTGTGTGTGTGTTTGCATGTATGTATGTATGCTTTCTGGGGACTAAAGAATTGGGGAACATCAGGTTCACACTGATCGACTTTCCTCAAGGGTTACTATGGAAACATGGCATCAGCAGACTCTACCATGGTAACGTTGATCATCAGTTCATTTTTGGGCCCTTTCCAGTTGATGTTTATTTCTTCTCGATGGGCAATAAGCTTCACAAGAAGATGTTATCATATTCTGTCAACAAAATGCAGCAACCGTTGTTAGAATGACATACTGGTGGTTTCCTTTCATGAACAATACATACAAACATGCGATACATGAGAAACCAGTATTGCGGCTAAGTCTCATTGGTCAATGTCTAATATCGCACTGTCAGACAACAGCTACATTTGTCTCAGCCTTCAAACTGCACGTGGGAAGATATGACATTACAACCAAATGAGGTAGTGAATCAGTATGGGATCAATTAAGTGACAAAAAAGATTTACAAATACCCCACGAATTGCAAACAAACAGGATGCGATATACAAATACCCCATTATTTGCAAACAAACTCAATTTAATTTATAAATGCAAATATGCACACCATGCTTTACAAATACAAAACACACCTCTCAAACAAACACAATGTGCTTTGCATTTGGAGTCGTATGTTTTTGGGGCGTTTGTTGGGTATCTAATTTGAGCATTTTGTCCTTTGGACTGAAAAAGAGATTTTAATGTCCCTGGCAAGTGTAACTATGGCATTGCGAAACAATTTGATATAGTTGTCAAAACCTCATCTCATTTCTCCTGCAACCTTTGGACACGCATTCTATGTGCAATGTTTTGTGAGCTGTGCATTTAGCTCTGTAGGTCAATCTCTTATGGTGCATTATTGTCATGTAAGATGCATATAGCGATAAACTACAGTATATCCTGGAACATCTAGACCTAAGGAAGCCAATGACCCAAATCTGCCCGTGCTGCCCACACTGTTCCTGGAGCCCATCTAGCTGCTGTCGGTGGAATGGGGGCAACGAGGCAACTAGCCTGAACCAGAGCTCCAGGATTATTGGGCGTCAGAAAAACCTTTCTTACATGGTTTACTGTAACTAGACAAAAACTCTTATCTGGACCTTCTAATGGTCAAATGGTTTGATTCTCGCAGTGGTTAGTTGGTACTGTAAGGTGATGTTGTAAAAGATGCCCTCAGTCTATTTTCATACACATTACATGATGATAATGACAGTAGAGAGAGCATCACTCAGAATATGATGATGAAGACAAACATGCAGGAACATCATGTTGTAAGGCACCATGCCCATTCATACATACGCAACCCACAGCCACTGCCATGCGTTTGGTTTGGTGAAGGAAATTATTTGAATTTGTAGTGTTAGAGAGAAACAGTGAGGCTCCCTCCCTCCGTCACCGACAAGCCTTCGCGCTAAACCAAGAGCCTTGAAGAGCGTCTCGTGCATACGCACCTGCTTTCTTGGAGACATCCGCCCGGGAGAAGGATGAGGAGATGGCAAGCGTAGTTTTATATATATTTGGTGCAAGGCGTCGAACGCCTGTCATTCATATGATGCTTCTCCTTACTAAATTCAGTGGGATCTAATAAACAAAAAGGTGAGTTATTTGGATTCAGTCTTGCGTTGAAGGGAAATTTGTTGCGCTCAAATACACAATCATATCGCATTTGGATATAGTTCAGCAAACACGCGAAGTCCTGCGCAGGTTAAAAGGAAATAAATAAGATGTATTATTTTATTGCATTGAAGGCATGAAGTGGTTTGCTTAACGAGTCGGTGTTGTTATATAAACAGACATTTGATGTACATTTTCGTCGCGTTTCTCAATTGGGCTATTTCAGCACATTGGATTGCCCACGACACAAATTGTGCTTAGAAGTGAAGAAAACCAAATTAGTGATATGAAATTATCGTTGTTATTTATATGAAATTTAAAAAATTACAATAATGTGTATTCCTGCCTGGTAAGTTGCGTTACACGGTATATTGTATAAGGTTACCTTTCGTTTTGTATCATACAGGTAGGCCTACATGCTTTCCCATATTTGAAAATGCTATGATTTTAGAAATTGTGGGAAATTTACTTCAGGCAGCATATGGCTCTAGACTAGCGAAACAGAGAGGCGCTGAAATTCAAAGAGGCTAATTGCGAGCTGGAAGGCGCAAGCTGAAAATACAGCACAATAGGCTCAGACCTGCAGAGGAAAATCTGATTTATGAGAGAAATAGGCTATTCATGAGCAGACAAGATGGTCCAAAAAGAATACATCATATCATTTAAATTTGAAAGAAAACAAGAGTGGAGGTAACATGGATGAAGGGAGTGTGTGTTGAGGGTCTATGTGTGTATGTGTGAGTGAGTGAGAGAGGCCCCCTTGTGGAATGCTACGTAGTCGCAGCATCTAAGATTTGGATGGAAGTGATCTCTCTGTAGAAGAATTGTTGAAAATCTCTGTTTAAATACCTTAGGGTGGCCTTTTTCCTTCAACCACAAATGTAATGCTGTTTCGGGTAGCGTCTAACATCAGACATATGCACACATTCATCGATGCATGCCTGTAATGGTAATGATATGACCATTTTCATTTTCTGAATTTACAGTACATTCATTCCGTTTTTTAGTCAGTGCATATCTCCTGAATTGCAAAGCAACCTCTGGTTTTGCCTCTCTGTTACGTCATTTCTCAACCATCACAGAACAGAGTCAGCCTCAGCACGCTTGTCTAAGCAGGCTCTATGACACTTCAATATAGAAATAGCGTTGCACATGAGAGGTGGAGAAAGGAAGCAAGAAAGAGGGAGACATGGCTAGAATGAGTGCAGAGTGCCGAGTGAGACAGCCTCAAAAGAAGAGCACTGAGGCAGTAAGTTATGAATTATGTAAGCTGCTCATCTGCATTCGGGAAAGCCTTGGTAGAACCTTAGTAAGCTATAAGAAAACACATGGCCACTAGTCTCTGTGTTTAGATCCCACATACAACTGATTGTCTGGCTTCTAACATTCTTTCAAAAATATGTATTCAATCTCCGAAAAAAATGTATAATAGCACCAATAGAAGCAAGGGACACGGGTGCATCCAGATATTGTGCTTTTAAGTTGTCCATGTAATGTATTTAAATTGATTATCATAACAATTTGATAAATGTGATCTCTTTTTCAAGCAGCACAGCACCTCACCCTACTCAAGCCCTTCAGATCAGAGATCAGGAACCATGGAACCGACGTCCTCCAGGCAGCAGTATGGCTCCAAAAAGCGAGTCAAGATCCACCCCAGCACCGTCACAGTGAAGTACGACACTCACTCGCCCCAGCCAGGCGACGAGGGCTACGACGACGCGCCCTCCTTCGAGGACTTCACCTCCTTCATGGACCAGACTCCCCCCGGCAGGCGGCCGGCGAAGGAGGGCGGGCAGGGCAGGACTTTCTTTGGCACCATGGACACACGAGCGCAGGCCTCTGGAGCCGGCACTGAGACCACGCTGGACAGAGGGGTGGGCAGTCAGCTCCAGAGCTTTGGTGAGGCCTCAGTGCTGGCCTCACGGGTCACCTGGGGCGCACTGTTTGGGGCAGCGGTAGCCCACGGATGCGTAGCTCTCATTACACGCCTAGCAGCTGACCGCTCCAATGTGCCCTCGCTGGAGCTCATCTTCATCCGCTCCGTCATCCAGGTGTTGTCAGTGGCAGTGGTCCTCTATCGCAAGGAGGCCCCCTTCGGCCCTAAAGGCTACCGGCTGAAGCTCTTCCTCTATGGCGTTTGCAATGTCATCTCCATCACCTGCGCGTACACCTCCTTTGCCATCGTGCCACCCAGCAACGGCACCATCATGTGGCGCGCCAGCACCACGGTCTTCAGTGCAGTGCTGGCCTTCCTGCTGCTGGAGGAGCGGCTGGGCTACACCGACGTGGTGACGACCGTGGGCAGCATCTTTGGCCTGTGCCTGGTCATGATCCCAAACATTGCCGAAGAGGACAAGTCGCCGCTGGGCTTCTGGAAGGAGGCCTTTGGATACACGATGACGGTGATGGCGGGCCTGACCGCGGCCCTCTCCATGATCGTCTACCGGGCCATCAAGGATCGGGTGAGCATGTGGACGGCGCTCTTCACCTTCGGGTGGACGGGCACGGTGTGGGGCGCGTCCACCATGTTCGTCATGCAGGAGCCCATCATCCCTCTGGACGGGGAGACCTGGGGTTACCTCACCGGCATCTGCATCTGCTCCACCGTGGCGTTCCTGGGGGTGTACTACGCCCTCAACAAGTTCCACCCCGCGCTGGTGAGCACCGTGCAGCACCTGGAGATCGTGGTGGCCATGCTGCTGCAGCTCATCGTGCTGCGCATGGTTCCATCCGGTGTACGACGTGCTGGGGGCTCTGGTCATCATGGTGAGCGTGTTCGCTCTCACCGGAGTCAAGCTGTACTGGGTGGGCCGGGCGATACGACAGGATTACGAGGAGATCCTAGACTCTCCGATTCAATGATGAGCGCTTGACATCTCTAGGTGTGCGTGTATGGGTATTTGTCTGGATTTGTGCGTGTGTGTGTGTGTGTGTGTGTGTGTGTGTGTGTGTGTGTGTGTGTGTGTGTGTGTGTGTGTGTGTGTGTGTGTGTGTGTGTGTGTGTGTACGTATCTGTGTGTATTGTTGATATGTGTGTGTGTGTATGTTTGTGCAAGTGTGAAACTGAGTGTGTATGTTTGTATGTGTGTGCAATGTATGGTATTTACTTGTTTGCTAATCAATGTGCAATCAATGAATGTCTGAAACAGGATCTATTTATTTCATATGGTGTATATGGTGTTGAAAGAGTGCCAATTGTGTAAAGTCTTTGCTATATGTTAATGTCTGAGAAAAATAAAAATAAAAATGGTCTATGATGCATTTATCCTTACAACATTGATTTAATTAGCCGTCAACAGTTGTCAAGGCATGGCTCCTCATTATGTTTTAATTAGAAGACATTTAGCTCCTCTTAGGGGAAAAAAATCATCAATTGAAGATCAAAGATTAGAATTTAAGGCAAAAAGCCAATTATCCTGGATTTTATAAATGAACCACTATTGATTCTGGTCACTACTATTGCTTGTCTTTTGTCCAATCAATACACATGAAAATGGCTACAGGGAGGTCAGCAAGAGTGGGAAACACTGTTGTGTCTTAGTTGCCATTCTGCAATCACATATTACTATTATAGAGACACAAATGCCTAAAGCTGTTCTAATGTATTGATATGATGTTTATGTGTCTCTCTGAGGGTCAGGACATAGAGCCTTTAGAGTCACCATTATCTTCTCCAGTTCTGCCTTCATGTCCACGGACAGGTTCTCTCCTTCACCCCCTTCATACTGTCTGTGTCACAGCTAGTATAATGAACCCTATGAAGCACTTTAATGTCGAATCATAGCACACAACACACTGCTAGTATAAAGAACCCTATGACTATCACACATAAAATATAATTACTTCTCATATGTATTTCAAAATAACACAAAAGCAAGTTTAGCTGTGTGTGTAAAACTATATCGTAGTTGTGTGTCTGATTATATCTATGATATGACACTATACATGCAAAACAACATTGAAAAAGAAATGGTAAATGTGTGTGGCAATGAATAATCTTCTGTGTTTTTGTTTTCAGAGTGTATTAATCGTCATCCAGACATAATTTAATGGAGAGTTGTCTCTATGCTTCCATCACAGTCCAGTAGGTGGCATATGAGAGTTATATCTGGGTAATCAAATTCAGTGGTCAGTATAGGCAGTCTTATGGTAAATAATATGGTAAATATGTTCTGTTCAGAGATTTGGTGAGAGTAAACAAACATAGCAGCTTTGTCAAGTGGGTGGAACAATGTTAAATCAACTGCTAATGCTTAGCCAGGGCTATTCTGTTTGAAATAGAACAGTTTAAATAGTGTAAATGGCAGCAATTGCAGTGCTGTTCAGCAATAAAAATAATCGAAACCAAATGAGGGGCCACTATCTTCAAACCGCTATTTTTTTTTAAAGGATTATTGTCTGTGGTTGTCATATGTGATGTCTAGATCAAAGCAAGGAACAGGAGGAATGCTACAGGACATAGAGTCAGTTCAACTGTTTGTACAGGAAACAGATTGTATCCTGTACTGCGTCAACAGCACCACCATATACTGTACTGCACCTCAGTCATCAGAGCGTTCTGGGTCCACTGTACCACCAATGACCTGGCATGACTGCCGTCTCATAGTCAAATTAGTCTCTTCTTCCTGGAGCTTTTAGAAACACATGCCAGTCATACACAACCACATGTACTGTATATGGTGAAAAGGGAATATAAACTTAATGTATGAATTGTTTGCCTTTATTTGGGATTTTTTCTGTTTGCCCTGGGGATAGACTCCATGCACCTTGGCGATTCAATGGTCAAGAATCGGTATGGTCCATGGTCAACAGAATCAACTATTAAGCATTTATTTGCATGTGAGAAAACCTTAATGCCAAACTAATTAATGCTGAGAGAACAACTCAGACCAGCAGTGCTTTGCTGGCCAAGGTAGGTAAGAAACATATAGACATATAGATCTGCTGTTGGCCTCCGGGCTATTTGAGTCTTTTACCTTGTATGCATTTGTTTTTAGCCAGAGAAATGACATTAACATGCATCAAAAAGCCTGTAAGGAGTGTAAGAATGCAGTACACATGGATATGCAATGCTGTCTGTCATAAATGTATTCTATAACTGTTGTCTCAGGATTTTAGAATAGCAAACGTCTGGAAATATTTTTCTTGAGGTTAGGCAATCATAAAGCTATTCACAAAGACTACCCTTATGTTCACCTGTGTGATTCACAGAGAGCCGCTAACTCTGGAATGGATTAGGGCCAGATACCAGATCGTTTTCGTAATTACTCGTATTTAGTCTGCAATTATGATTTGCAATGTGGAGGCCATTTGAAGAGGTGCGGTATATATTTGTTATAGATCTGCCTGAAAGGAACACATCTCAATTGGTGGGTAGGAGTAGCTTCTTTCGAAGCAAACTGTCATACAGAATACTCTTTATACATGATGTATAAAGAAATTCTAAATCATTTTCAATATGTGATAAAAAAGCAAAAAGCACCCACTTTTAAAAACTGAACCAAATAGGATGATGTTTTTCTTTTAAGGTCAGCATGACTGTTGAAGATATTCATTGAAAAAACTAAACACGGGTAGGATAATATGACTGCTGCAATAACATATATTTTAAAATTGTGCAGTCTGAAATGTATGAAATTTGGCTTGACAAAAATAGTCAAGGCATGAGCATAACTTGATACCTTAATGTCAGATAAAATATGACTCACGTCATTAATTGATAAAGAATACAGATAAAGAATACAATGCCATTGGATTTAATCTCGACAACCAGCACTGACAAAAACAGACACATGGAAGCACTTTTTTGTAGCTAAAAGAAACGGCATAGCCGCAGTCTATACGTGTTCAGATTGAGACCCAGCCGTGGCACATGAGTTGATTGGCAGAAGAGCTAACGAATAAAAACGTGTTCTGACTAGAGCAACCAATGAAAATCAAGACAGTGAGGGTCGTAGAAACAAGTTAGATCGAAGAGAACTTCTCACGTTGGAGACTGAACCGTGAACCACTCCATCCAAGGCAAAATGATACCAGCCTTGGCACAGTAGCCATACTGATGTGCCCATTATTATCCCGTATGCATCTTGGACTTCATACCTAAAGCAGTATACCGTCAGGTGATTGAATAGAAGATAGATCAGTCACAGACAGGTAAGGCGCCGCGCCAAACAGACATAATTTGTGATCACTCTGATTTCATTATTGGCACACATGCTACTATTTCAGGGCTAGGGACAACTACCTTATGCTAGCTACCGGGCTAGCATTTGAATGCTAACCCTTCCACGTATGGAAATAAAAAACATAGATTATGAGGACTTATACTGAACAGTTTCCCCCAACAAATCAATTTAGAATCCATCGTTATGTGACAGGTAAGGACATGAATGATGCATTTGCAATGCTTGTTGAAGTCAGGGGGCTTTTAACTATTAGTAGGCTAGTTAGCTAGCTGGTTATATATTAACGTTAGCAGGCTTGCATCTAACGTTGTTCAAGGTATGCGTTCGTTTAAAAAAAAAAAATGTATGCATGAACGGCATGTCAGAATTTTCATCTAGAGTAAGGCTGGCTTTAATCTTTGATTGTGTAGCTGTAGTGGACCTGACAAGTTAGCATGAATGCATGTTTTTCACTCGGCTAGCTGACTGACTGTTGAGGTGGCTGCTACGCTGAGATTTTTTTAAACGTTAAAGGAGTCAGTCAGTGGCTACTCGATTGCTTTGGGGCGGCAGCACACCTCGAGGTGACGTTATTGTCCTCATGCGTCACGTAGCGGCAGGCCCCGTGTGATGCAAACGGCAACAATGACATAATTGGAGTAACCAAATACGCATTTTGTGATGGCACGCGTTGGAGCTGAACCATCATCACAGTTAGCCTAAAGAATATCATTTGTATGATAAATTGAATTGGATGGATATTTCTTCTTTTCCCAATTTCAAATGATTTCGTCAGCACAGTGTAATGCACAGTATGCATTGCCATCGATGCCGATTGCTTAAGTCTGTCTGTGACATTTCCTAAGCAGCAGCACATCTGTGCCAAACTGCCAGGTGTGCCGATGGGGTTACTTTCAAAGCAACTACTGTACACGAAGAAGATGGAATCTTACTGTCCTCAAAACAATGCGATCTTTGCAGTTCACTGTTCTGAATGACGACCGTTTTTTTTGATTATTTTTTAAATATGCGAGTGGCACAACAGCTGGATTGAGCAGTGAAAGATGTTCTGGTCGTCTGAGAGGGACTAGATCTACTTGTTGCTTAATGTAGCACGTGATCATGGGCAATGATTAGTGTGTTTCATCTGTGTTTTAACTCCTTCAGCCCGAGGCTATTTTCAGTATAGTTTCACTGCTTTTACTTATAAACCTCTATCTTGGTCAATATAAGAGGTAGCCCTACATGCTATATGTGTGTATATATATATATTGTATGTATTGTCAGGACTATCCAGATCTGCCACCATTTTATATGATACTTCTTGTAGAAGTTTTATATTGGACCTTTTATATTATGGAAAAATCATTTTGCACATTAAATTATTCTACTTATTGACTGTATAGAGGTGGATGATGTGGCTCTATGCCCTTCCGTTCTATAGAAATAAAGCCAAAACCCCTCCACCATGTCAAAATTGGAGTTTCTGCAGTAGAGTTGAGTTTCTGCAGTGGAGTTGAGAGCTGAAATCAGGAATGCTCAATGACTAGTCAGGCCAAAAAGAATGTATGTCAGGTACGCCGACTAATGTGGTAAACCTGTCCACTTCTCGTCCCTATAACAAGGTGCAACATGTGGCAGACTGTCTTCGTTGAACATTCAGCAACAACTGAACGAACGTTATACGGTCATATCATTCATGGCTGTCGTGGCGCCTGTGAAATTCCTGCCCTGATTAGCACTCATAGCTAACGTTGTGTACTCATCGTAGCTACTCCTGCCCTGATTAACATTCATGGCTAACATTGTTCACTCATCGTAGCTACTCCTGCCCTGATTAACACTCGTGGCTAACGTTGTTCACTCATCGTAGCTACTCCTGCCCTGATTAACACTCGTGGCTAACGTTGTTCACTCATCGTAGCAACTCCTGCCCTGATTAACACTCGTGGCTAACGTTGTTCACTCATCGTAGCAACTCCTGCCCTGATCAACACTCATGGCTGACGTTGTTCACTCATCGTAGCTACTCCTGCCCTGATTAACACTCGTAGCTACTCGTGTAGAAGGGTCCTGCAGTGCAGTGTGAGAACTCATTAAAACATTAGACTTACTGATAAAACTGTGAAGAACTTTGCACAGAAGGGCTGTTAGCACAACCAACAGCACAACAGGACATGTCAAGTCCTTTAAATGTAAAAGTTACTCAGTTCCTCCACCTAATGAATGAGAATGGGTGTGGTTCAGGTACTGCAGCTGGTCTCCTCCAGCTGTCAATCACTTCATTCCCAAGTGTATCCATGCCATCTTATGATACAGTAGAATAATGTTTTAACAAGTAACTTCTGGGGGGGGAAATAAAAAAATTGCAGATATCAGCATAGGGAAAACTAGAATTAGACAGTTTAGATGAGAAAAGTGACATGAAGTACGGCTTTGTCATTGAAACACATGGGGGTGGGCAGAGTTCCACATTGGACTGCAGCATCACCATCACCATCACAGGGGTGCTAGACCTGTGGTTGCTTCACTCTTTAGAGACAACACGCTGTCCACCTCTATATAGTCATTGGTTATACTTTTACATCTGTCTCTGATATTGATGTCAGGGAGGATATCTTTTCAGATATGTATACCTAAAAAGGGTTTTAATCTGGTGATATCAGGACCACGATGGTGAGAGGCTTACCAATTAAAAAATATATATGTCTCTGTTTATGCCAAATAGTATACATTATGCAACAACACTGAACTTTGCTGTAGTTTCAAAACCTCCACCATGGATTACTCCACCATACTTCGTTGTACAGATTAGCAACTAGCATCACCTGAAGGGGTGAGTCCCGCTGTTTATTCTGGTATGTTTCCCTTCGAGGCTGTGAACACTCTGCATCCTATTCAGCTATAATGCAGAGGTGTTCATCAGAAGCGTCATGGCAAAGGGCTAGTTCTGCTATTTATTTGGACATGCGATTCACAACGAGCTAATTAAGTACTTTGTGAGACATGCAACCAAGAGGAAGGAGTGTGAATTTCCAAAGAATTTGGGGGCACATTGTGTCCGATGGGTTGTTGGAGTTTACAAAGCCTCAGTTCAACACATAGGAGAGGAACACACACACACACACACACACAAGAGGCCTATACTTGGGTGGTAAACCCCTCCAAAAGCACACTAAGTCTCCCCAATGTTGAAGACCTTGTTTTTATTACTATAGATGGAGTTAAGCAGTCTGAATTACAGGGAGGTGAGGAATAACGTCAGTCATTTACAGTAATACGAATCTGTCTCCTGACAGTAGCAACAGCACAGACATGTTTCTGAAATCTCTCAAGTTCAAGAGCTTTGAACGATTTCATGTGTGTTTGTTGAAGGGGGGCCTGTTGCAGCTGGTGAGATACTGACCGTGGTTACATGGATTCGAATAACTGCCTTAGTCGGACTGAAATCGCATTATCCGTTTCATGTAAGCACCTTAGTCGGATCGTAGTCGGACCGCACATAGTCGGACTAACACCCCTGGATAACTCGATCCGATCCAGTTGATAGTTCGACTATTGCGGCATGTAACGGTGAATTGGATAAGGAACTGGACTTTGCGTCTTTGCGCATGCTTGAGATCCCGCCGCCCTCCTCCCTCCCTCCCTGCCAGGTCGTGACCCGGAAGACGAAAGAGACGATACGTTGTCTCAACTGTACATACTAACATACTTTATGAATATCCTGCAGACTGTCTCACAAGCTTATTCTTGTTGACTATGAACAAACATAACAGAAGAGGTCCGAAGATATGAGTACCTTTACAAACCCTCCTTAAAAACGTATAAGGACGTTCAAATTACGATACTTATGTGGTGCCAGTGTTGACAAAAACGTTGACTGCGACTGTTTGGACAGAACGCGCTAATTCACCGAACAAATACTTTCATATTAATTTCCCACCACTTGTTAGTCATGTCATCCATTCATATCGATGTGAATCAATCAATACTAATACATCTTTAACTGTGATGTGTTTTTGTTTCATTTCACAACGTATTTACTGTATAATCAACGATAGCAGGTGCCCGCTTGTAAACAGTCCACATTTTATTTGCTTAAAACACACAGCAGTACTGTCAAATCAGAAAGCAAATCAGCTGTCAAAGGGCTGTTACCTGACCAAATACCTTTCAAACTCGGTGATAGTATTCACAACTAATTTGTTCTTCATTCTATCAAATATGATGAAGTGTGGTCCGCGACGGCCACAAGTAAATTATTGCGACATTTCTAACATACAACTCAGAACGAAGAGAACACAGCCAGTAGTAGCCTAATCTAATAAAGAGTTGTCTAATCTATTAACAAGGTCATGGATTGGTGGCTTAAGACAGGAACTATGAAAAGAAAATTAAATGAGAAAGCCTCAAACATAGACAAGGAGAAAGTGATTCAGCCTCATAGGGCATTATCTCGTCGCGGAGTTGCATTCAAAACACTGTGTTTTTCTCCCGCTGAGACAGCAAGATGATAACTAGGCTATATTCTGTGTTGTGTGACGTTGGATAATGACAGCTTTTAATTATGAAAAGTTGACTACTAGGATGGCTGTATTAATGCCAGTGGGCTAGCCTACTGTTGGTAGTGAAATACTGCGGTCAGTATGCGCATCGTTGTGTTTTGTGATGTCTGTCTGAGTGTGTGATGGGAGTATGAGGCTGTGAGCGAACTAGTTTGTAACATAACCAAGTCACGCATGGAGCAGGGTTCCAGATGCTTTGCCTTGCGCATTGTCATATCTATAACTAGCCTACTGGTACGTACAAAAGGAGAGCCCGCGAAAATCATGTGTGCGCTAACAATTGTCTGGCGCCAGGTCTTGGGTAGGAGGCATGTTGTTCCGGGGATATTTAGTTAAATGGTCCGCGAATTTTTATTGGCTAAGTGGTCCTTGGTCTGAAAAAGTTTGAGAAACACTGCTTTATAGACAATAACGATCATACACTCCCATTGCACTCAAACAACCACACTCAAACGAGGAGATATTGTATCAATTAGCCTATTAAGTACTGTATTTATTGATTGCAAAGAGTTCAACGTTACAGCAACATAACTTTGCTCCGGTCGCTAAATCTGATATATCCGTGTGCATCATCGCTCTCCCTCTCTCTCTCTGCCACACCCACCCTGTAACCCACCCTGTAACCCTGTTCACCCTTGTGAAATCAGCTGTCACTCGACTATTACCTGACCAATACCTGTCAAACTCGGTCATAGAAAAATATCATGAATGCATATTTATTACGATGGGGAAACTATAAAATCGGAGTACGGACAACTAATGCCCAGCGTTGACGATGCAGATATAGAGCTGGAAACAGCTAAATGAGCTACAGCCCAAATGCAGTGAGCTTTATCAAGCCCTGGAAAGTTCGGCACATTTGCCCGTTTCCACAGCGTCTGCTGAGCGGTCATTCAGTACAATGGGGCGTCTTAAGACATATCTTACGAAGTACGATGACTGACAAAAGACTGACTGGACTTGCTCTTATGAATATTCACACAGATTTGGAAATCGACAGCGAAGAAGTACTTAAACAATTTGATGCAACTTGCAGAAGGGCAATGCGTTTTGGCTGTAACCCATTATTTGCGCGCGTGTGTGTGTGTGAATGTGCATACGTTTCTCTCGCCTTTTATCTTTCACCTTTGAATAATGTAACTTATAAACACATCGGCCTGGCAGAAACAAACAAACAAACAACCCAAGAGGCAACACGCATTTCTGGACCGATGAACAGACGCAATTCATGCTCAATCAACTGTTGTTGTTATTGGTAGTGGTGAAGAGGTCAAGCGGAAAGGGCTGTATCACCACTAGTTGTAATAAAAACAGCGCCACCTATCGTATCGGATATGACATGCTTTCGGCCAATGATTCGATTTATTCACTGCCATGTACATTGGGATAATAGCACCTACCCTCGAAAGAAAGCATAGTCCGACTAAGCAAAGATTCGAATTATACCATCATGTAAACACACTGACTGACAGACATCTCCACAGTCTTTCATTAGGTTTGGGGTGGAGGGAGGGAGGTGCATTGACTCTGAGGCTGTGTCCCAGAGCATTGACACTTCAGTTGAGAATGGGGCTTAAGGGTTGAGAATGCCCAAAGAGGAATGGCATCCCCGTTCTATTGTATGTGATCTCAGACTTGGAAAAACAGAGGTGGGCCCTACAGGCCCCACCACACACACACACACACACACACACACACCCACACACACACACACACACACCCACGCACACACACACACACACACACACACACACACACACACACACACCCACGCACACACACACACGCATACACACACACACACACACACACCCACGCATACACACACACACACACACACACACACACACACGCATACACACACACACACACACAAACCACCCATTCAGACAGACAGACCAATTTGTCTCTCAATCTCTTCCACGCCGCCTTTTCATTCCATAGTTTTGTACAGTGAATAATGTTCTGTTTTTAGAAACACCTCACCTAATTTACCTAGTACTCTATTACCACTACACATTTCTTACTTCCTCATTCCTTAGTTATGGTATCTGGTTGAGTGACTACAGTCATAGCCATTGCACCCATTCGAATGTGGTTGTGATGTGGTGTTAGGGGCCTTCACACTTTTCTCTATTGGAAGCGTCCTGTTTGATTAGTCAAAGCAGAGCACTTAGGCTACAGTGCTCCACTATGAGCCAAAACCTAGTTTTGCACCAGGCCAAAGGAAGTATAGAATATGCAGCATAACATGTATCACGCAACAGAGGACCGCACAACTCGTCACCTACTTTAAATGTTGTCATCTGGCTAAGTAATGCCGTGACACATTGGCCTATCAGCCTACACACACACACACACACACACACTTTAATATGCCATGACCACCGCTATTTTAAAATTATGAGCTGAAGTGTGCTAGACCAAATTTGGTTTTCATGTCTGCATTCAGTTCCTCTTTTTTCGGAGAGAAGGATTTGCCATGATTCACCATGATATCTCTCAGCTTAGACTAAGCAACAATTAAGTTCTGTTACTGACTGGCATATTGACTGGCATATTGACTGGCATATTGACCCTAGATAAAGCTGTCTGGACTGTTCACTTATGAATATCAAGACAAGGCCTTAAGTCCATGGAGAATGAACATTGTTGTAGAATGTAGTCGGCTGGATTTGATTGGCTGGTTTCATATCCACTAACAACCAGCCCACACGTCACTGGCTCATGTTTACTCCATAGTGTTGCCAAATGTGACGTCACCACCTCTACGTGTCAATGTCTATATTCTACTACTGGTTTATTATTGTTATGTTGTTATTGCGTTTATGTTTTTTTTTTTTTTTTAAGTTTTGACTGCATTTGACCACAATGTCATCTGATGTAGTTCAGCTTTTTCCCCCACTTCCTCTTACTACTCTGCTCATCCTAAAAGTCTGTGTCTTTTTCAGAAGGGGAAATGAGAGAAACCTAGACACTTGACCACATAGTCAGTGGTCAAAGGGGTTATATTGGGCTTTCTCTGGATTGTTTGGTTTTTGCAGGTGATTCGAGAAGCCTATCTTACGTTTTGTGGTAAGCTGATGTGGAGGCGAGAAACTAAAAGAAGGGTGTGTTTGTGTGTTTGTGTTTGTGTGTTTGTGTCTGCATGTATAAATGTGCCCCTTGTGTTTGATCTGGGGGTGTTCCAGGCTAAGTTAAGTTAAGTTAAGTTAAGTTAAGGTGAGTGAAACCTCCTAGTGGAAGAGCCCCAAGGTCTTGTTTTGCTAGGAGAATGAAGCCATAGCGCTCTTCTATAACTTAGCCAGGATTGTCACTAAACCACGTTCCTGGAATAACCCCCTGGTTTCAGTAGAGCAGGTGTGCCCATATGAAATGTTGGTTTCCTTTTCCCTCCTTCCTTCCTTTTTCGTATGTCTGTCTTGGTCTTTTTTTTTTTTTTTGCACAATGTCATTCTGTGTGTGTGCAGTGCAGTGCATCTGGGAATGCCTGGGTGTAATATCCTGTGGCCCTGCGTGTCATATCCTGTGGTCCTGCGTGTTAGAGCTTGTGCCATGCAGCTCACTTCCCCAGTGGCTTGTTTTGTCAGATTGTGACAGTTTACCTGCTCCAGGGCTGTGTCAGTGTGCATTGGCGGGAGACAAACCTCTGTGGGGATCCATTCTAGTTTTCATAAGTCTCTTCACAGAGCTTCTTTTCCGGGACTGTTATCTCTGTGGTTACAGATGTGCCGATACTTTAAACTCTCCCGAATGTGGTTTGAAGAGACAAGTCTGTCTTTGATTCTCAATTACATTTGTGTCAGGTCTTCCTTATTCGTGTATTGTTCTACTTATCTTTGTCATGATGTTAATATAAAATGGTGTCCCCTTGCTTGTATGATGCCTCGGATTAAGTGCTTTTGGAATGAAGGTACCTAAATGCCAAAACTATATTAGCCTTACCGGCGCCATACCTCCTCTATAACGGAATTAGCCAGGCATGATTGTTCTCTGCTGTAGGGATCCTTGTTATGTAAACTCTATCAGATGAAATAAGCTCAAGGTTATTTTGGCTTCTTTTCCATCCTGGACAGGAAAGTAGGAGAGAGTGTGTGATACAAACTGATAAGATAAACAAGGAAGAGCCATGTGTGTGTGTGTGTGTGTGACTATATCAAAATATTTCACACTCACACTCACTCACACTCACTTTTTTGTTTTTCACACTTCAGTGCAGGTGAGGCTTAAGTGTGATATGCCTTTGCTTTGCTGTGCCGGGGGATTTCTCAGGGCTGGGTCTCGTCTGGGTATCAACCTGTTAAGTCAGGGGACATCAGGGAGAGATGAATCTGCTGGAGATGGTGACATGCTTGTCATTGATGGTGTGAGGAATCCGTAGTAATCAGGTTGGTGCTACGTAAGGATGACCATTGCTCTTATCACACATGCTAAGGCACATGGGCCGTTTCTGTGTTTTAAAGTCAATACACCTCTTTGCCTCTGACACCGTGAGCAGTCGAGTTGTAACTAGCCTGGGTTTCATATTCACCCCTTCATGTCTCCATAAGGGGATCAGGTCTGGTGCTTAATACACAGAGCGTTCAATTAAGAAGGTAAAGTACAAGTTTAGAAAAAGTATAAGAGAAGCAATACTATGTCTGGACTGAGTTGTGCAGGAGGTTTCTGCAGAACTCCACCCTTATTAGCTGAAGACTTTTACATGACGGGCAGCATAATATGCCATCATTTACTGATGCTGTAAGTCATGACTTTTTGGAATATCTGCAAAACTGTGTTTCTGATTAGAAAATAAAGGATGTTGGGCTGCTATCTCTAGGGTACCTCAAATCTTTGAAGTATGTGACCTAAAGTTTTAGCATCGTCCAGCCTAATTAACAGAGTGTGAGAGCACAGCACATTGACAACGTGGGAAAAAGTTCTATAGAAGTTAGCAATAAATGCCAACATAGTTAAAACCTTTGACATTAGACTTGCCTGTTTGGGGGTATGTTTTGCAGGAGTGCAGAGCATTAGGAACTACACACATGTACACAGAGCACATTCCAGAAGGCTCTGCTGCCCTGTTATTTGAACAGGCTCTGAGAGGGATTAGGTGTGTGTGTGTGTGTGTGTGTGTGTGTGTGTGTGTGTGTGTGTGTGTGTGTGTGTGTGTGTGTGTGTGTGTGTGTGCGTGCGCGCCCCAATGGCATTGCCCTGCTAAAAGGGACATAGCCTTTTCGCTCACCGACTGTCTAGTAAGAGATGGCTCAGGCATATGACTGAAACAGCATGCATGTGTCTTCTTGTTCTCTCAGAGCACACAGCGACCGCTGCACCCAGCACTTCGGGACATGGCAAAGCAGTCACCAAATGAGGTTGAAATGGAACGCATAATTAAAGAAAAAAAACATTCATATCTCGATGAATAAGGGACATGGGCACAGTGTTCCTGTAATTATCTCCTCATTTGAAACCCCATTAGAGGCCATTAATCAGTGATGTTTCATAGCCCCTCTTAGAGCCCGACTGATACAGGATCTTTAATACCGATTTTGGATATGTGGGGATTTTAATATCCAATAATGATATCGGCCAATATAATCTTTTAACATAAAGATTTTCTGCAACATTTAGCGTAATGTTTGAAGTGTATTGATGAAGATGGGACATAATGCTGTTTAATTAAATAATTATCAGGTAGCCTGATTACTATTTACTGTCTCCTTTAGTTGACAATAAGTTCTACAAGTACAGGTAGGCCTGTTGTCTTTTCTTGCTGTTGTTTGATACTTACACCCTCAAACCTAATCTGTAACAATGACTACTTTCAGAGTATTCACTTATCCACTTTATCCTTTTCAATGCTATACAACCTACAAGAGCACATCTTTCAACCGTTATTTGTCACCCTTTAAAAACCAAAACAAGCCATTTTGAACTGAGAGTAAACACCGTTTTTGAAACCCATAAGAAAATGAACTGAATCTAGTCATACCGCATAGCGGTCCGTAATATGACGCACAAGAGAATGAGCAGAGACTGAAAATGAAATCAAGAGCTCCTGTTGGGATTTTTTTCCAATACTGACCGGCGCACTATACATTATCCCTTGCATATGTAATACCTGTAGATACCAGGGGAAAAGACAGGGATCTTCAGATTTGGAATACCGATGGTACAGGAGGTAGAGAGGAGGTAGAGAACTAGTTTAGTAATCAGAAGGTTGCTCATTCGATTCCCTGTCGAAGCACCCTTGAGCAAGACACTGAACCCCTAATTGCTCCTGATGTGCAGTGTGCCATCAGTGTAAAATGTAAAATGTGTATACATTGTAAGTCGCACATATGTAAATCGCTTTGGATAAAAGCGTCTGCTAAATTACTAAATGTAAATGTAATGTAACTACTGGAGTCCTCCAGAAACCTTTATAATCTGAATCTGAAAATCTTACTGGATGGGCCTAACTGAAAATTCTTGAATTCTTAGCAGTGCCCTGGTCACTGACACACACACACACACACACACACACCTCTCATATGGTGTGACACATCCATTTAGAGCGGCACATGATCAGACCAGTGCCATGTCTTACCATTGGAATGATCAGGGGCCAAGTCAAGTTTGCCTGGGGCTTGTGTTTTCTTTATTAGATATTGATTTTTTTTTTTTACACATGTATATTATATCCTTCCTGTGTTGTGTTTTTGTTGAGAGAGACCTTCAATTGACAGACTTGGTTGACCATTCGCCGTAGGCTAATTATTGGTGTGAGGGCTATCTAGCTTGGGTTGTTATATAGTCACGTCTGTGTTTTTTGTATTAACATAATTGGATACATTGTGTACATACCCATGCTCAATGATTTACCTTGAGTTTTGTTCTTGAAATCTCCAACTGTGTGCACTGTGCTGCGCTTAATTCCGTCCCCTTCCTTTGGACGCTCCAACTGTGTGCACTGTGCTGCGCTTGATTCCGTCCCCTTCCTTTGGACGCTGCCTGCAAGTCAAGTTCCACTCTGTTGCACAGTCTGTCTGTTGTTTTGCTCCAAACATCTCTGTTTTCAGGGTAAAGAATCAGACTAGCTCTAGAGCACTTGTGTTCAGGCTGGGGGCCCATATATCCAAAAGTGTCGTATCTTGAATGACAATGTTTCTGGCAAAAATAGACTAAAGAGTTTGTTGTATGTCTTACTTTGAGTGAGAAACTATAGTTTGTTGTTGTGGCGGTTGTAGACCGATGGAGTGTGAAGCGGTTCCTGTGAGTTACTTTCCGTGGTTTTGCGACCTGATATGTTGTTGAAATTTACATGTATGCCTGAGGAATAGGTTTTGAGAACTATGTATAAATTATGGGAGGATTGTTAGTTCAAGGCAAGAATATGTTTGAAACCAATACTAAATGTAGAGTAGAAGTTTTAAGGATATGGGTATATACACGATCATAATAATAAGTCTAAATATAGCCACAAGCAGCAGGCAGTGGGCTCCAGGCAGTGGGCTCCATGCAGTGGGCTCATTAAGACCCAATGCAGACGGACTCTAGTTTGTCTGAACCCGGTGAACCCCGTCTCCGGATAGCCCTATCGTGCAGACGAACGCACTGTATCCGCACACTGTATCCGCACTAGAGCTGCAACGATTAGTCGACGTAATCGACGACGTCGATTGTGAAAAATTGTCGACGATGATTTGTATTGTCGACGCGTCATAAAATATATATATATTTTTTGGCAGACGCTAGCAGAGCTACCGGTAATTTTCATTCGGCATTGCAATGCACTATAGGAAGTGCGAAACGGTGCATCTTTAACTAATAATAATTGACCATCATTGAGAAAAATGGAACAGAATCTGCAAATAGCCTAGCATACAAATCATGCACCGTTTTCTTTGCCCTCCGTTCTCGTACCTTCATGTGCTGCATATCAGAAATGGCCGACTGAAAAGCAAATTATTCTGAGACGGCTCATGTTACTATGGGAACAATAAACAAAGCTAGCTTTAGTAGCTGCTGCATATGAGATATGGCTAACAGAATAGTTGTCATTTTTCTCAATGATGGTCAATTATTAGTAGTTAAAGAAGCACTATTCCAGTATATCAAAGAGAATGAGCTGTGGGAGCACAAGAACAGTGTGTCTAGCAGCAATTATCATAGACATATATGATATATCTATAACTTATAGTAAGGTTTAAGCTTACATTTTGGAAAACAGAACGTCTCATAGAGGATGCTTGCTAACGCTATTTCAGTTATGTGAAGTGCAATGTAGTAAATCAGTGAATTATCAGAGTAGCCTGTATTTTCGTTTGTTCTGAATAGTTAACCTCCTCCACTTAGCATTCTTCAAACAAAAGATTGCGGGGAAAAAAAATATTTCATAAGTTGAATTTGAATGTCACTTGCAGCCCAGTTATTCTTATTTTGCACTTGCAGAGGCTTGATTGCTAATTTGAGTTACTTTGAAAACTTTATTTGCACTTTCTCTTTACTTTTAAAAGCATATTTGCACTTTAATTTGTATTACTATTTCATATACAGTATGTATTATGATGATTACATTTGTTACTCAAATACATTTGAAATTCAAATTCCAACATTTTGAGTCGTTATTTTAATTTGCTATGGGAAATAGAATAGAATAGACTTTATTTGTCATTGTACATTGGATACACAACGAAATTTGTTTGTGCAACCACTAAAAAAAGTGCAGTTGTGCTGGGTGGAGGGTATGAGGGTTGTGTGATTGTTTAGTTCTGTGATGGCCCTGGGGATGAAACTGTTCTGCAGTCTGGAGGTGCGGGCTGTAGTGGCCCGGTAGCGCCTGCCAGAGGGTAGCAGGGTGAAGAGATGGTTTGCGGGGTGAGTCTCATCCTTCAAAATGCCACATGCTCGGCGGAGGCAGCGTGTCCTAAAGATGTCGTCCAGGGGAGGCAGTGAAATCATTAGATTAGTCGATTAATCGAAAAAATAGTCGATAGATTAATCGATTACCAAAATAATCGTTAGTTGCAGCCCTAATCCGCACTCCCTCGAATCGGGGGTCCAAAGTGAGTAACCTCGAAATCCGATTGCTGTTGGTGTTCGTCTGCACGCTATCCGCATACCTAATCGGATTGCCCCACGTGATCGCATCATTAGACCAGCCAGAACAACGGACACAACAGGCATTATTTAATAACTGAATGGGTTGCCATGGCGCAGTGAGTTTGGCAGCCAGTTATAACAGCTCTCCAGTTTAAAAAAAAAAAATTCTTCCCATTACCTTGCTCCTTTTCCACGTGAATTTCCCTAACGGGATTAATACAAATGTATCTATTTTAGGAAAGGGATGACATTAACAAGCCACACTTTAATCTATCACTGTTTAATCTATTTGCATCAGACCATTTTTTCAAAAAAACAGTTTTTAAAAGTGTCAGCAATAGCCTATATGAGCAAATCTGACGTGAAAAGATTTTTTATTATAGACGGAAGTTTCAAAACAGATGAATGTTATGTTAGCTTTAGTCCTGTCAGACAACGATAGCGATAGCTACTAGCTAGCGTTAATGTTACTTCAGAGGTAGCCTACAGTACGTGAAGGACAAAGCCCTCAACAATAGCCTACATTTGTTGTTAGTAATAAAACCATGAAATTGGAAGCAATTGTAAACCATGAAACATCCAGGATCCACAGCACTTGCATTGTGGTCTCTCGTGCTCAAGCTCAGCATCTCCATAAAGCACAGGCATTTAAACAACTCAGACATGTCATGTTGCACATTGCTTTGTTGCACTGTTCTAAACTCTTTATTATCAATAAAAAATATAATAATTTTTTCGCTTAACCTACAGTCTGCTCTTACCACTGATTTTATAAACCACCATAATGTGTTACTGTGCAGATTAAATTTAGGCTATGCGGCTAAGCTAAACGTTGCTAGTTGGAGCTCAACTACTGTCATATGTTACTTTGATAGCATGCTCCTGTCTTCTTCTCCGTTTCCTTCAGTTGTCTGTAGCACCAAAGCGCCACCAACAGGCGTGGGGGATGTACTACAGCTGAGTCAATCGGATTCGCTGGGTTCATGTGCACGTGATTTAAAAAGTTGATATGTGTGAAAAATGAACCCGGGTTCAGGCAAACTAGAGTCCGTCTGCATGGGGTCTAAGTTTGAACCTTTACCTCACAGGCATTTATTGATTGCTGCATTTTGATTGGTCGTTGGCCACCATGTTGTTGAGCAAGCCATATTGGAACTTCAAGAGATGAGAGCAAATGTAGCCAAATGTGAGCAAATGTAGCCAACGAAATTTGGCATGAGTCCAAAGAATGAGCTAGTGATGCAGGGGATTACATTTCGTGAAGTTTGAACCTTTACATCACAAAATATTAACTTGTGAAGTGGTCGATTTTTGCTTTGAACATTATTCACTAGGTGGCACCAGTCCTTGAATGAATCGTAATGAGCTAGGTTAATGCCCTTCCTAGAGGCCAATTTACCGTAAACATTTTGTAATTGTATTTGATCTATTGACATGTCAGTTGCAGTGCACTCTCTGGATGAACCTGGACTAAACTTGCCATGCATGCAAATAATGTGGAAATGATTCAGCGTGTGAACTTTGAACCTTTTCTAAGATAATGGCTAGTTTTATGCTAGATTTATGCATTGAACATTATTCACTAGGTGGCAGTAGTGAACCAACCACCAGTTCCACTATAAACTGGTGGGAAAAAACACTGCATGACGGAGCTGCGCTGCAACACGAAAGCCTCAGCCATGTGCTGCTAGCATGTATGCCATGCTGTTATGGCCAACAAACTGAATATGATTACATAGGTTAGCCTTACAATACAAGCAAAGAAGGGTTTAATCGATGACGTTTCGGATAGATTACCGTAGTATAGACTATGGAAACAACAAATACTGATCTCCCCATCAAAGCCTACTGTAGTTGAATTATTGGTCAACTCCAGTAGGCTTGGACATGGTCTTAGCGGCTCTAGCCTCTCTGCATAGTTAAAGGGTGAATGAGTGAAAGAATCTCCCTCTCTCTGCATAGTTAAAGGGTGAATGAGTGAAAGAATCTCCCTCTCTCTGCATAGTTAAAGGGTGAATGAGTGAAAGAATCTCCCCCTCTCTGCATAGTTAAAGGGTGAATGAGTGAAATAATCTCCCTCTCTCTGCATAGTTAAAGGGTGAATTAGTGAAATAATCTCCTACCTCCTTTTCAGAAAAAGAAAAAGAAAAAGCAAACTAAAATCTCATCTCTGATCCTGACCTATCCGTCATGAAATGGCCGGCATGGTGACATGTGGCCATGAAGCAACAGTGATCAAAGATGTGGGGAAGCTGCACTCATCTTTTGCATGTGCTGTCTTTTTGCCCTACCATATCTGCTCATTACATCTCTGCATCGCTTCACAGGAGAGTGCAGTGCAAGAAAACCACACTCAGTGGCGGTTGTGACACAGGAGTGAGGTGTGAACTCCGTTCATTGTCATGGTGTGTGAGGTTGCTGTGCAGAATCTTTTTTTTTTTTTTGTTACTCAAGCACTTCCTTTTAGGTGTGGTCTGAAAGAGACGAGCAGGTCTCCTCAGCAGCTGCGGGCTGCCGGTGAGACTGCTTACATGATGCAAATATCCAGCAATAGTGTCTGAGGCCAGTGTGTTTGGGAGAAGGAGACACGGAGAAAGGGTGAGAGAAAGGGAGGGCTATCTGCGAAGGAGTGTGAGGAGAGGAGCGGTCATGTCACTGGATGACCTCCCGGCCCACAGCTGGAGCCTGACGGGGGAGTGTGAGCAGTGCTCTGATAAGGTAGGCCACTGCTTCCTGTCAGTCCGTGTGTGTGTTTGGATGGGTGTGTGGGTGGGGGTGTGGGTGAGAAGGCAGACCCCTTCCAGAGAATTTACTGAGCAGTGTATCAGTTTTCCAGTAAACTTGTGCATAGCCTAATGTTGTTCTTGGCTTTTTAAAGCCAAAACAAATGGAATAGAGTGTCTTTCAACAACCAGCTCTGTCTGTCTGTCTGTCTGACAGAGGTGCTCTTTGGGGAAAGGCAAAGACGAGAAGCCGATTTAATAGGGTTGGATTCAATGGAGCTCAGAGATCATCAAACTGTTGGCGTGTGGCTGAGAACACGAAAAGCAATTATGTTCCAGGTAGCCAATTAAGGGTGTGTCGACTGATATGAAGACTATTTTATGAACGTTATGTCATCTTGGCATTCAGGCTGAAGGCCTAGATGAGCTCTCCAGAGAGCAAGAGTGTTTCTGCCGTGCTGTAGATGTAGGCCGGATGTGATTCATTCAGATGATGCATGATGCTCCATCCAGTTCCTCAGGAAAGGCTTCAGTGGAGCGGCTGACATCTTTAAATACCAGTGAGAAGGTTTCTAGGGCAGTAGGGTGAGGACGAAGGGAGGAGCTTAGCACAGGGAAGGAATATCCAGCTCGTTCGCTCTTTTTTTTTTTTTTTTTTTTTTCTTTTTTTTTCTTCTTTCCCCTCTTCCTCTCACTGTTGAAATGTTTTGTGTCTTACTCCCTCCCCCAGACTTGCCAGAATTAGGAAGACTGCTGTTGTTTCAGAAGTCTTTCATTTCAAGGAAGGCCTGTTAATTGTGTTTGGTGGTGCATAGTGGATCTGTGAAATATGAGTTTGGAGAATAATGTCCCCCTCTCTGTGTGTCTGTGACCATCTGACCTCTCAGTTCTTTAAGTGCTGGCGCCTGGTGTCATTTTCACACTGACGTTGCAGCTATGGAACGAACCAGTTGCATCTACCACCGAGCTAGGCTATCACTGCCCACATCTGTTGGCCACTTGTTGCTAACACACGGTCTTGCACACATACAGTAGATCACATTTGCACACGCCTCCCCCTTGATGTCATGCTTGTGCCATGATCAGTGTACTGGTTCTAGAAAGTCCTAGAGAAAAGTGAGAATGTAAGAACCTCTGTTGTTGTGGTTGAGGAGTACTTCAAGGATTTATTGCAGAGCAGATGTTGCATCCTTAACTGATTGATCGATTTGTATAAGTAGCCCTGTTTGAATAAGTTGGAACAACATCATCATGTGTAGTTTTCCTACTTTTCGAAATGTACCTCTCTACAGAGGTTGACCTCTCCATACAGGTCATCTGCCTTGTCCTTCTACGGTCCACATAGGCTTGAGTTCTTCTCATTAGGCCTATTCTTTTACAGACATTCTCTTCAGACTCAAATTGTAGTGAGTAATGGAGATATGCTGGTCATGGTGCTTTCATGTAATGACCATATAACCATGTAATGACCTCACACACACACACACACACACACGCCTTCATTATTTGGCTACTTGATACTACTCGACCCCTTATATTAGTGTGTACACAGAAGGAGAGTTTACATCTCTTTGGTTTTATTGAATCAACTCTTAAAGGGAATCTTTGGGATTTCGTAACCAGGGCCCTATTTTCCCATCTTGATGGGTCCAAATTTTTACTAGGGACAAAATCGGTTTCGGAATTGAAATCGGTCCAGTATTGACTCATTCATTTTCTACAGTTTCTTCACAGTTATTGCTGTAGGAATCCTTTCCACATAGGCAGACTCTTAGAATTATGAGCCAGGGGCAAAAAAAGCGGTTTACTTTTATGCCAATATGGTAACATTGTGTAGCTGTTTATAGCTTTCGAACTCAATAGGCAGACTGGATTTCAATTGATTTTGTCGCCGGTGAAAATTTGGACCCAAAAAGATGAGTAAAAAAGGGCCCAGGTTTAAAAATCCCTACGTTTTTCTTCAAGAGGTGGGTGCTGGCGCCGGCGCCTCTAGAGCTTCCTGAATACTCAGTGTTTAGGAGTGCAGGATTGCAATGAAGCACTGCTTAAGTGAAGAAGGTTTGAGGGGGATGTCTTGTGATGTTCAGTGTCATTCGTTGTTTTAGATGGGTTGAAACGTCTGTGGATGTGTGTCTGTGTGTAGATAGGACCAAAGCTAGACAGGGCAGCTGGTTGTGTCTGGTTCATCTGGTCTTTGACAGGATAATTTATGAACCTTGTAATGGCTAATTCTCACATTGCGTTAACATTTTGACCCTGTGTGGATTCTGCTCCCTCTCTCCTCTCCACCCACTAATCCACCTTCTTTCTGCAGATCAAGTGTTGGTTGGAACCCAGTTGTCTGCGTATCGTTGTCCCAAACGCCCCAGTTGTCTGCGTATCGTTGTCCCAAACGCCCCAGACTTTGATTGCAGGCTCTCTCATCTGCTGCTCACATGGCACTACTGATGGCTTGTTTGATCTGAGATCTGAGGAGAGGGGATAGGCTCTATGTGTGGACCCTTGCTATAGTGTAGGTCTGTTGATCTGAGATCTGAGGAGAAGGGATAGGCTCTATGTGAGGACCCTTGCTATAGTGTAGGTCTGTTGATCTGAGATCTGAGGAGAAGGGATAGGCTCTATGTGTGGACCCTTGCTATAGTGTAGGTCTGTTGATCTGAGATCTGAGGAGAGGGGATAGGCTCTATGTGTGGACCCTTGCTATAGTGTAGGTCTGTTGATCTGAGATCTGAGGAGAGGGGATAGGCTCTATGTGTGGACCCTTGCTATAGTGTAGGTCTGTTGATCTGAGATCTGAGGAGAGGGGATAGGCTCTATGTGAGGACCCTTGCTATAGTGTAGGTCTGTTGGCTGCTACGTGAAATGCTGCACTGTTAAGATGTCTACTTGAGTCTAATTTACTCACTTTATCTATTTATTCAAAGTGGAATGCCTGCTGTCTTAGAACTGGGGTTAAATGATCACATTAATGAACTTTGCCTTACCATAGAGAAGTACTTTGACATGTCGTTATACAAAACAGGAAAGAGGAAGCACATACTATTTGCATTTATTCATTAAGTGGATATGTTTAGGCAATACAAAAAAATTTTAGAGAAATAAAATACCAAAAAAAAGTTAGACAAAATGTTGTGCATTAGTTCATAAGTCATCACTAAGCTACTTAATGTAACAGTGCTTACTTAAGTTACCTTATGCATCTTCCTTCGACTAACATTTTATAACCTGTTCTGCCTTTTGCTTTAGAATGTCACAATTTATTCAGAAATCATTTGTTCCAAGACATTAAAAAGCCAGTTCCTTGTTTTTACATGCAGTTACAAGAGCATCACCCACCATAACACAATTATAAAGTGAAGACATTTTCTGCCATCATTTTTATAGTCATTCCCTGTCTATGCCTCCTCCTCCTGCCGTCCCCTCTGAGTAATGTTGGGAACAATAGACAATTGCTGGCTACTGCCCCACGCAGGAAGTTTAGTTTGAAGATCCGACTAGATCAGAGAATGCAGAAATATAAACCCAGCAGTGGTAAACTTACCTTTTGGCAAGAGTTGTTGAAAATAATGGATGACTTCAGTCCTAATGTCACATGATCAGCAGTAAAGTTTGCCTTGCAGTATACACTATGGTGTTTGTTTCACCGTGGTTCATTCTGCATTCTGGGTTTTAATACCCAGCTGTACAGTCAAAGCTAGCAGAGAAGATCGATCCAACATAAAGATCCAAAACATTATTTGCCTAAATGCTTATTGTCTTGCTTGATTCAGTGATATTTCTGAGGGAGATAGTTAAGAAGTCCTCTGCATTTGGTGGCCCAGGCTAACAGGCTAGGCCAGCGTTTATCAAAGTGTGGGGCGCAGAGACGTGACAGGTGGGGCGCGATGGACGGGAGATTTATTTATTTTTTACCCCTCATCTATGGCAATGCATTCCTTTTATAGACAATAGATTTTGATTGACGTTGGCGTATTAATTGCAGCGGGACAATTCAAAAAAAACCTTTAGTTTAGTTAGGGCTGTGTACTGTTCTCGCTACGTGTGTGTTGACAGTCAGCCAAACTTGATTTCACGAGCCAGGTAGCGAGCGTCTTGCTCCTTTATTGATGTCAGGCGAAAACTTAAGAGTGAAACAATAATACACAAGAAACAGAAAATACTTAGAAGGCATCTTAACTAAACACAGCAAGTTACTATAAGATTCATTACATTAAGAATCAGAACAACAACAGATTACAGCTGGCTAATAAGTGCTAACGTTAGCCACCAACGGAGTTATGAATGAATGGTATGCTAACGGTCACATATCTAAATGAATAATAATGAAATTTTACGTTTCAACGAACTAACACAGTTCATAGAATTTAAACATAGGTGACTTAAACATATTTATCACAGTGTGAGACAGCGAAAAACTTGTTTTCGAGGGTGCGAGGAAAAGCATAATTTAATAGAGGCTTACTAGATATGTGCGTTACTAACTGTCACAGTTGTTCCCTATCTCACGAGACGAGTATGATGTCAAAGTAAAAGTCCGTCAACAGAAAGAAATACAATACTGTGTGCGTGCAAGGATGGATTACCTACCGGGCCCACCGGGTCCATGAGCTCAGGGGGGGCCCTAAACCAGAGCCTCTGCGTGAAGTCGCTGTTATTAACTTTGCTTGCTGTCAATTGTTTTTAGACTTTGTATTTGTTAATATCAGAGGTGGCTTAAATGTATCTCTTATTTGTGGTTGGAAGCAGTGTATTTTGTTACACGTCCTGACCCATGGTTTCATAATCCGTCCATGTGTGGGTGTCAATAGCAACAATACACTACAACATGAAACATGAAATCACTCCAAGCAATATGCATTTGCTGACCTAAATAAGATGTTATTTGTTATTACTTGAGGTTATTTCAATAATTGACCATTTTAAGCTTGGCCTTAGCATTTGCTGACCTAAATAAGATGCTATTTGTTATTACTTGAGGTTATTTCAATAATTGACCATTTTAAGCTTGGCCTACCATTTTATGGGAGTGATGAGGGACAGGTGGGGCTTGAAAAGGCCCCCTTGTTCAAAGTGGGGAATGACAGAAAAAGTTTGAGAACCACTGGGCTAGGCTAACGTCTTACACTGTTTGTTTTGGGTCAAACCGGGGACAGTGCCACTGCTTGCCTGTCACTTTGAGTATAAAACTATGGGCCATCTCTCCTATCCTGACAGCAGTGGTCTTGTGGTAACGGGGGTTTTAGCAGTAAAAATGTTGCTGGAGAAGATTCAAGAAGAATAGGCCTATCTAAAGACAAGTAATACACAATGACATCATAGCCAGTAAGATGGCTGCCTGCCTGTGTAAAGGTCCATGTTAAATCTGTTATCCTATCACACATGGAAATCAATGTTTATCAATGAAATTATTTTTGCCAATTTGAACATCATTGACAATTTGTGCTTGAAATGCAATTTCATAGGTTTGATCCATGAATTGAGTCATGATGTTCTCTCAGACATGGACTTGTCAGGTTTTCATGTATTCGCTGAGTAATTCTAAATAAAACTTCTCACACTGTGAGTACTCCAAAATGTTGTGTCTTGACCAAAACCATGCAGAATCCTTAAAAAGATTGTTATCAGTTAACCACCAGCCTCCAGTTACCATTTAAACAACAATTAAAATCAATTAAATAAAGTACAAGTTATATGTGATTCTCTGCCCCCACTGAGTCCCAATCAAAAAGAGAGCTGATGATGCCAAAGTTCCTTGTATTTGAATATGTTTTTGAGCCTAAGTTATAAACTCATTTTCTATTTCCGAAACAACTGTATTATAATGTTGTTGTTTCTTTTGTCTTTCTGCAGGTTCTCTCTAGAAACACTGGATTCTTAAGCTTCCAGCTTTGATGTGGTGCAGGTAATGCTTCCATTTTGTAATGTATGGTAGCTTTCAATTTAAATCTCATCATGTCACAGACAATGCCTTCCAGCATATATGTCATCATACCTTGAAACACTATTTATTTCTGAATGTTGTCAATTTAAACAGACTAATTTGCATAGGTTAGATTTTTTGTTAAATAGACTTAATCTTTTGGCTTCGGAGAGCATTACATCAGGTGATGTTCTGCCACTTCAGTAGCCAGAAGCTGGTGAACATTGAGTCCAGTGGTCACTGCCATTCGCTCAGGTTCATTGGCCTGGGTCTCCTAGTGATGGTGAGGAGACGCTGTGTCTGAGTCTGTGTGGTTATGGGTGAAGGATCCTGACCTCACTGGTCTGTCTGCTTCAGTGTGTCTGCCTGATGATCCCTTCCATTTCCCATCAATCATTTGTCCATGGTAGATCAGTCAGAAGGACCTTAAGTTCTCTCTGCCCATCTGTTGTCCTTCACTGCTAGGGGGTGTCCTGAGCCCTGAGCAAGACATTTTCAGCTACATTCTACTTCATCTGGAAGCAAATAGACTAGCAGTGAGCATGATGTCCCTAAAGCCTTTTTAAGATGGTGAAAACGAGGCCTCTATCCTCTTTCTGTTTCCTCTTCATTCATAGTATCAAGTCCAGTCCAAGATGACTGAAGAGGTGATCGTTGTGGCCAAGTTTGACTACATGGCCCAGCAGGAGCAGGAGCTGGACATCAAGAAGAATGAGCGCCTGTGGCTGCTGGACGACTCCAAGTCCTGGTGGCGCGTGCGCAACACCACCAACAAGACCGGCTTTGTGCCTTCCAACTACGTGGAGCGGAAGAACAGCGCAAGAAAAGCCTCCATCGTCAAAAACCTCAAAGACACACTAGGTAAGGCACCGTTTCTCCCTGTCATTCTCCTTTTTCACTGCTGACCTGCTGTAGACCTTCCAAAGCTAGGAGTCCACTCAGCTGTTATGTTTCTATAACGACTAGGGCTGAACGATTAATTGCATTTGCGATAAAATCGCGATATGATAAAACGCAATTTTCTAACCACAACGTGCGCGATTACAACGTGGTCAAAAAAAAAGTGCATGCCTTGTGTTTATACTTACAATGACTTTGTTTAAATTACTTAAATGCACAGTGGCAAAGCCACCGATTTGTTGTTCTTGTTTCTGTAATGAGCAGTTAAATAAAAATGTAAAATGTGGGAAAGAATATTTTACACTAAATGTATCTAATATTGTGTTGGTCATATTTAAATTATTCATTACGTTTTGTTGGGGGGGAAAAAAGAGGATAATATAAAAAAAATCGCATATTAAATCGCAATCGCAATATTGGGGGGGAAAAAAATCGCAATTAGATTATTTTCCCAAATCATTCAGCCCTAGTAACGACCATTAAGAATCCATTGAATATCCTCATAAAAGTGTTGTTTATTTTGCGTCAAATGCAGTTGGTGTTTGAAAAGGATTGAAATAAGGCCACTGTTGAAGGAGGCTGGTCTCGTGGTGAATCACACAATGAACTCCTGCCAGGCAATTGCTTGACTTTTTTGCTTAAACAACCACAAGCAGAGACTGCACAGGAAGATTTGCTTCTTTGCTGCACGCTTTCTTTTTTTTCTTGTGTTGCTCACAAACACTTGCGCTCGTACATAGCCGACACACAGACGCACATACACACATACACACAGACACACAGACACAGTACATATAGTGGTTAGCCCTTTGACTCTCGCTCATCTCATCTTCCTCTGATTCCTGCCGAACTGACCCTCTTCTTTGACCTTCAGAGTAGCACCATCAGGTAATGTGCTTTCAGACCTTTCCTTGATTGTGTGTTTGCAGTGCACTGGTCTGACTGGAGCAGGGCACATTAGTATACTCTGGTACCGAAGAAGTCAAACACTTCAGAAAACAGCTGTTTGTCTGGTAGTAAAGCGCTTTTTTTTTTATGCAAATGAAGAAAGAAAAAAGAAAGAAAAAATGAGGGTGTTTTTTTAATGATTTAATGACTGGTGTGTCTCGTGTCTTCTTTTCACATCCTGTTGCTGTGTTCAAACAGCTGGGGAAAACAGAACAAAACACAAGAAAAAGGGAAGAAATCTGACATGAGTAATGAGCAGTCAGTCACAGACACACACATCTAATTCAGTGATGTGTATTAAGTGCTGTAGGGGCTCAGTCTTGGCTATATATATTATAGAAGGAAGGGCAATGTTTGCTTCTGGTGCAAGAGGTTGTTTAGTGTCAGAGGTTTTAGTCCAACTAATTCGTTATCAAAGCCAAGTTATTAATTGACATTACAAATGACATGTCATCACAATTTTTCTTTGTGTGATTTTTAGTATTGCATTCAATACACATGGCCTTCTGGCAAGAGTTTTGTAACTAATATTTGAATCTAGGTTGGTAGACATAGAGAACTAAAGATGTCACAGGAAGTGTTAATTCAGCTTCATTAGGGAATGGTATAACGATTACTTAAAAGGCTTTGAGTTTTTATTTAATACTTATGTACATGCATTTCCATTTGACTTTACTTTTGAAGCCGTGTTCTGTTGTTAAGGTTGAAGCCGTGTTCTGTTGTTAAGGTTGAAGCCGTGTTCTGTTGTTAAGGTTGAAGCCGTGTTCTGTTGTTAGGGTTGAAGCCGTGTTCTGTTGTTAAGGTGAAGCCGTGTTCTGTTGTTAAGGTTGAAGCCGTGTTCTGTTGTTAGGGTTGAAGCCGTGTTCTGTTGTTAGGGTTGAAGCCGTGTTCTGTTGTTAGGGTTGAAGCCGTGTTCTGTTGTTAAGGTTGAAGCCGTGTTCTGTTGTTAAGGTTGAAGCCGTGTTCTGTTGTTAGGGTTGAAGCCGTGTTCTGTTGTTAGGGTTGAAGCCGTGTTCTGTTGTTAGGGTTGAAGCCGTGTTCTGTTGTTAGGGTTGAAGCCGTGTTCTGTTGTTAAGGTTGAAGCCGTGTTCTGTTGTTAAGGTTGAAGCCGTGTTCTGTTGTTAAGGTTGAAGCCGTGTTCTGTTTTGGAGCAGAAGAGCTGTGTCCTTTCAAATCAGTTTTTGGGTTATTTGAAAATCTAAGCACAACAGGCTTTACTAATGTTGAACTAATTTTAAAAGAAAGCCATTGTCACTTGTTTCTCCTTCCCTCGTGTGTGTGTGTGTGTGTGTGTGTGTGTGTGTGTGTGTGTGTGTGTGTGTGTGTGTGTGTGTGTGTGTGTGTGTGTGTGTGTGTGTGTAAATGTATATGGCTGTAGAGGAGTTGGGTCTTGGTACGCATGGGAACTGGAGTTGAAAACCACAGAAAAGGGTTTGAGCAGAAATCAAGCATGCAGATTGTGCATGCTGCTTCTCAGAAGAAACCACGTTTCAGTATTGTCACATTCGTGTGTGTGCGTCTGTGCAAATGCGTGTGTGTGTGTTTGTGACTGGCTGTGCCATTCTCGTGCGCGTTGTTCGGTTTGTTTTAAATCTAGTTCAGTTTTGCGTTTGTTTTCACCTCCTCAGCTGTGAGGTGATGGCACACCTGTTGGATGACAGTTGGCCAATTAGCTAGGCCATATCCTCTGAGAATATAGAGTTTTCTTCTGTAAAAAGCAAATGGTAAAATAAAGATAATCTCTTCATTTTGTATTTTATTATCATACAGATTCCAGAGCAGAATTGAAATGGCCTCAGTGAGGGTCGCAGCTTTTTGAGCGATATCTCATGACATATTTATTCATTGTTGCCGTTGTCGTCATTGTACTGTGGCCATGCCATGGTTATGTTGAAATTTTGCAGAGGAATTCCCCACAAAACCTGCATAAGGAGATAAGCTAGGTAAAAAGTAATTTAACAAGCACATTTTTCTACAGTTGGTAAACTAGTTTGCTGTACGATGCCTCATATTTACTCAAGTGGCAGGAATCACTGGACGGAGATGAGGCCCAAGAGTGCTACCAAAGTGCTCATTCTAGTTCTTGTTAAATATGACATAAACCATTATGTTCCTTTTGAGAAAGTACATTTGCACAAATAAAACATCCTGTGAGTAGGATAATGGCTTAGTGCTCAGAGTTGGTGTTAATGCAAATAGCCTACAGGAGAAAGCAATCCAAGGTGTTGGATTTACATTAGGCCTGTAATCTTGGTCATTGCTTTGGTCATTGCTTTTAAGCAGAAGTAGCGATGCTCAGTGTGAAATAGACATGGGTTTGATTGCCTGGCTCTGTTCAGTTGTTGAACAAATACAAGTCTAGACCATTATTTGAAGTTTTGAGGTATTAAAAACAAATATGGAGTGAGACATATGCCTGGTTAT
>NC_045168.1:24588187-24615687 GCF_900700415.2 Clupea harengus
AGAGTGATCTCTTGGGACTGAAGCCGTGTGTGTGTGTGTGTGTGTGTGTGTGTGTGTGTGTGTGTGTGTGTGTGTGTGTGGAGGAAGAGGAAGAGGAAGAGTGTGATCTCTTATGGAGGTGAAGCTGTTTGTGCACTTGGTTAGACTAAGAGACATTAGCTTTTGGATGCAGTGTGTGTGAGAGTCCACTTAATGTCTCTCTAAACTAGTTGTCCTCAGAGTCTAAGCTATCTAAGACCTTCATGGTGTTTGGAGTGAAGCTGGATTCTCTTTCTGAAACCATTCACACAACATACGTGTACACAACTAGCTTTAGAGTCAGTCAGCATTTTTGTTATTTTCTTTAGCATTTAAGCTAGGTAAATGTAGCCTAGTTTTTCTTCATATGTGGTGATCTCTATCACTGTTATTCAAGTACTTTTCAGCCCTTTAATTAATTGTCACACTATACCTGAAATATGTTTCTCTTACTCTTTCATTTTGCTTTCTGTTAACTTTCCATTGACTAATTCATGTAAAGTGGAGGTCTGACGTAGCATAAGCGTCCATTTTGACCCTCTTATGTTCCTGGTCATGTGAGGCAACACTGCCTCCTACTTGAACATTGTTGTCAAGAGAGAGACAGAAATGGCGTGATGTCATACAGAAAGGCTCGGATAGAGATGCATGAAACATGATGGATGAAGTCTTTCCCTCCCCTAGAGGTTGTTTTTGAAGAATTTCAGTTCAGTTGAGTTCAGTTTGTCAGCAGAGACCTGTGAAGAACCAATAGAATGAGAAAAAAGGCTCTTTAAGTTGTTCCATCTCTCTGTGTCTCTCCAAATGATCATTAAGATTAAGATCATTTTGTCCTGTCACACCCAAATTGGAAGCTGTTTCCAAAGCCCTGCAAGGCATTCTGGTAATGGGGATCATTGGGGAGGACCACTGCAGTTATGATCTCACTCTCTCGCTCACGCACACACACACACGCACGCACGCACGCACACACGCACGCACACACACACACACACACACACACACACACACACGCATGCAAACACACACACACACACACACACACACACACGCATGCGAACACACACGCGCACGCACACACACACACACACACACACACACACACACACACACACACACACACACACACACACACACACACACACACACGTACACACGCATGCAAACACACACACACACACAGGGACACTTGGATCCAACTTGGCTTTAAGACAATGATGAGACAAGTGAGCTTTGAATGATGGGGCCTTGATGAAGTCACCTCGTGCCTGTTGAGGAGGCTCCCTGCTCTTCTCGTCTCTCCTCCCTGCGTTGGAAGCCGTGACTGATATGTTTTCAGATTTTCATGTCTGTTTTTTTACATTCATACCTGTCTTTTAGTGGGCTTTAATGTATGCTAGCTCAGTCAACCCAGTCATATGAGTCTCTTCATATCAAGTCAACCACAGCCAAAACATACACTATGAAGCCTGGAAGGATGACCGCTTGTGTTCTAGTGCCAAATGAGTATCTTTTGTTTGTCAAGGTCATATTTTTTTATCTGCTGAGTACTGAACGTTTGCTACAATCATAGTTAGTTATTTAGCTAGCTAGCTAGTTAGTTAGTTAGTTAGCATAAGCAACGTTAATATCTGGAAGTGCCGGTAGACCGTTCTGGTACTCTAGCAGCACTAAATGCTTGAAAGAAGCGCTCTGAAAATAAGGTTGTGGCCGGCATTGTTTGAGAGTAGACTAGCCGTTGCTATACCTTTCGACTAAACCTATGACATTTTTGCTCTTTGTAACTCTTCTGTGCAGATACAGAAATAGTCACATGTACATTCGCTAACCATGTCTCAGCTATAAGTGTAGGACTGTTTGTGTGAGACGGATTCACAAGGAAACATGGAAACACTGGAATGTTTTCAAGTCCCCTGATGTCACTTGCAAATGTCTCGGAGCCTTCAATCAGCCATCAGAAGGGCAATATGGAGGCCGATCTACCAGTCACAGACCGGCTGGGTTGGAGATGCAAAACAGGCATTTCAACACAGCAGGAACTTCACTTAAGTAAATTCTCCTGCTTGATGGAAGGCTTGATAAGGGGCAAAGCTTAATCAGAAAAACCTGTAGTGAGAGTGTAGGATTTTTTTTGTTGTTATTGTAAAGTAAAATTTGCAGTTTGAACGGTTGAAACTTTCAGTAGAGAGCTGCTTGCATACTGAGGTTGGATTTTTGTCATATCACTACCCTGTATAAGTATAGATCTCGATTTAAGAAAAGTTACTGTCAAAAGAGACTTCCCGTCTTCCCTTTTCTCTCTTGGAGTGATGCGCAAGGGAAAGGAGTTCTGCTCAAAAGCCCTCGGAGAGACATCTTGTGCCTGCAGCTCATCAGTTTCTCAGCCGTCTCCGCTGAGGCCCACATCTCTTTGGGTTTGGGTCCGTCTCGGCTGAGGCCCACATCTCTTTGGGTTTGGGTCCGTCTCGGCTGAGGCCCACATCTCTTTGGGTTTGGGTGGGACTTCATGCACATGTATTCTTGTGGTTGAGGACTTGTGGTTTGTTTTGACGTTGAGCAGTGATCGTGTTCTGATATTGCAGGGGGCTTCTCTAAGTGCACACGCTGGCTGCCAAATGGACATTCCTCTGCTCTAACACATCTCTCCCCACCCCAGCCGTCTGCCAAACACAGCAACATGGCACGGCGGGGGTCAGAGTAATCCTCGGGGCTGAGCCCTACGCGGAGGGCCTGAGGGCCTGAGAGCCTGAGGGTAATGCAGTGCAGCAGGGTGGAATCCTGGAGAGTGCCAGAGGACCCATCCCTGTTGACCCGCCTTCTCCCTGCGGAGGAGGATGATGATGATGATGGCAGCTGTGGCGATGTCATCAGTGCAGTCATGTAGGTCATGGGGTTTGTACTGTACTCCACTCCCAACTATAGCAGAGCATGTTGCACAAGGATGATGAGTAGTAGTCAAGCAGTGGGTGACAGTATCAACTTAGACTGCTGCAAACTTCTATAAGATTGGGTGAAGTTCTCTCCAGGGAACGTTGTTTTCACATTGGTTTCTCCCTACACTAGGTCTTCTCAGAGCCTTAGCCATTTGCAACCCCATGTTCACAAGTAGCACGCTGTGTGGGAGGACCAAGCCCAGCCGTGCCGTGGGACTGACAGGTGTTAACTGCTGTTTACCCCTCCAGTGCAAATCCCCCCACACTAGCGATCTTATCACCGGGCTCTTCTTTCCATGTTGGGGTGTGTGTGTGTGTGTGTGTGTGTGTGTGTGTGTGTGTGTGTGTGTGTGTGTGTGTGTGTGTGTGTGTGTGTGTGTGTGTGTGTGTGTGTGTGTGTGTGTGTGTGGTTAGCATAACGTACATAACCATGACAGCGGTGGCCCCAGTTGCCTATGTCAGAGCGATTGGGATGGCTGGAATGCCATCCACAGACAACGGTAACATTTCGACTGCTGGATATGTGTGTGTGTGTGTGTATAGTATATGTGTGCATGCTTGACAAGCTGCGCTGGGCCAAAACATGTGTTTGGACAAGTCCTCGCAAGCAGCCTGTTTGTGCCTGTCCCAAACCACAGAATCTGTGAGGGTTTAATCCACTGAATACCCTAAAACTACACTTCAAGTTGCACTTCAAAAAGTCTGGTATTCCCCCTCTCTCCTCCTTAAGTTCATTATTTGGCAGCTATTATTTTTCCACAGCAAAGGTGTATTTTTTTGTGTTTTGTGGTTTTTGTCTTCCCCTGATGGCGACTGTTTCCAGTAGAAGGATGTTTCACTTCCCGTTGAGTGTGACCCATATGGGTTTCAGCCAAACAGAAGAGGGTTACTGTGCCCTGAGCTAGGTGGACATGCTACACATTCACATAATAGCTTCTCCTCTGATTTGATATAGGTTAAATACTCAGTGATTTTAGATATGTGTGTGTGTGTGTGTGTGTGTGTGTGTGTGTGTGTGTGTGTGTGTATATATATATATATATATATATATATATATATATATATATGGCACTTGCAAATATATATATAGGTTAAATACTCAATGTACCTATTGTGCTCATTTTCAGTGTTCTTTTATTATTTTATTCTTGGGGTTTACTTGGATAGATTTACATGCTTCGGTGTTCCTCTGGTCACATTCTCACATCCTCTGGTCACATTCTCTCTGAAATGTTCTTCAAAGCATAGGTCCTCTTTAACTAATGCTCTTAGAGAGGACAGCACCAGTGTTTTTTGCTGAGCAGAGGTTTGGTGTTTGGATGAATCAGAGCATGTGATTGACATTCTTCTGTTTTTGAACTAGTCAATAAGAAGTGTACTCCCCTTGAACTGTAGGCATTCATTGTATTGTCTGACTGTAAATCTTTGTGCAGTCCTGGTGTTGCGCACACACACACACACACACACACACACACACACACATAATCCTCATCTGGGCTCCGTTTTTCCTGCACATCTGGACTGTAACTCTTCCGTGTTGTTTCCTGTGACTGCAGGGATCGGTAAGCCGAAACGGAAACCTGGCATGCGGGACACGGCCCCCAACGCAGACACCGATCAGTATGCCGACAACGGCGAGCGCCTTTACGACCTTAACCTGCCAGCACTCGTCAAGTTCAGCTACGCAGCCGAGCGCGAGGATGAACTGTCTCTGGTCAAGGGGACGCGGGTGATCGTCATGGAGAAGTGCAGCGACGGCTGGTGGCGTGGCAGCTACCAGGGCCGCTCCGGCTGGTTCCCGTCCAACTACGTGACGGAGGATATGGATGGCAGTGCCACGCTGGCGTCGGGGGAGCCGGCCTCATCGCTACCGGAGAAGCTGGCGGCCGCCGTGCACGGGGCCACGCCCGGCGGCTACGCCGCCAACGGTAACGGCAGCCGCGGGGTTCTGCACACGGTGCAGGCGCTGTATCCCTTCAGCTCGACCAATGAGGAGGAGCTGCGCTTCGAGAAGGGAGAACTGATGGAGGTGATTGAGAAGCCCGAGAATGACCCAGAGTGGTGGAAATGCCGGAAGGCAGACGGCCAGGTAGGCCTGGTGCCCAAGAACTACGTGACGGTGCTGGCCGAGGCAGCCTGTGTAGGTCCTCCCACCCCGGACTGCGACTACGTCCAGCCCTCCGCAAGCGGACGCTTCGCCGGCAAGCTGTGGTACTACGGTAAGGTGACACGGCACCAGGCAGAGGTGGCCCTCAACCAGCGCGGCACTGAGGGAGACTTCCTTATCCGCGACAGCGAATCATCGGTGAGTAGGGCGAACAATGATGCTTTAAGTATCGTATTGTACACACTCTCTGTCATACAGTAAAGTGAAGTTGAATCTTGGAAAGATCACTGTCCAACTAATCTATTTGTCACCTTTTTTCTTTTCTCGCACACAGCCCAACGACTTCTCCATTTCCTTAAAGGCCGCGGCCAAAAACAAGCATTTCAAAGTGCAGCTGAAGGACACCCTCTACTGCATAGGCCAGCGCAAGTTCAACTCCATGGAGGAGCTGGTGGAACACTACAAAAAAGCGCCCATCTTCACCAGTGAACAGGGGGACAAACTCTACCTGGTCAAAGCCCTCGCAGCGTCCTGATCACTCCAGAAATGTCAAACTCGGCCTATAAACTGACATATAAAAGACTACATCCAAAACAGACTCGTGGGAAATAATGAACATTCCAAGTGAAGATGAGTGCGAAGAGGAGAGAATGAGAAGAGGAGAGATAAGGTGGACTATGACTTGCTCTTAAGGACGTGGACACATACAATTGTATTAAATCATGTTTAGGTCATAGGACGCAACGTATGTCAACATATACTAGATCTACATTTAGTTCATTTTGTTAATATATATTCTTTTTCATGTTTTGTTTTTTTTGTTTTGTTTTTGTTTTTTTTTTTTTAATGTGATGCTTACATTCTTCCCAGGACTAACAGCCACAGGGAGCTTTTCAGCATCACAAACAGCCATTGGGAGTTTTGAAAGAAAATGCTTAAAAATGCTTAAGAATTCCTGTACTTTTCCTGTCATTCTGCTGAGCTGCAAACTTTTTGGACATTCTTTCACACGCCACCTGCCACATCATGCCTGGAGAAACTTTTGCTAATAGTGCAAACAAAATAAAACAGAAATTGAAGTGAGTGACCAAATTATTTATTTGCCAGATTTAAAATGCTGTTTTGTGAAACCATAAAACCATTTGGATTTTAGGATTTATTATTATTATTATTATTATTATTATTATTATTTATAATAAGGTGAGAGGTCATAGTCAAATATTTGTTTTAATTTTACCGCTTCCAAAAATTGCAGTCCCACCAAAAGTGGTCTGTTATTATGAAGTAAAACTGTCAATAAAAATAAAAAAACTATTAGCATACAACAAACTATTCTGATGTAATCTAGGTAGTTCTATGTGAAGGAACTGACTCGGTACATGAAGTGACTGCTTGGAACAGAAAGACTCGTTTAGATGCTGGCTGTGTGTCTCGGATATCTGTGTTGTGGGAGGTAAGGGGTACTGCTGGATAGGGATAGGGTGGCTCTGTGCTGAGAATGTGTCTGGATCAGAGGTTGGTGCATTTGTGGAGTTCATCTGAAGACCATCATGAGGACTTTTGATTGGAGGGGGGTGGTGTATCACTTTCTGCTCTTTACACTCCAACAGTGAAGCGGGAGAAGGTGCAATTTGACCCCCAATTGTGTTGCAGTCACTGTTTCCTGTTATTCCACTGCACTGATAGAAAAAGCCACAGGATGCGGAGAGGAGTGCAGTCACTAGGATGAGTGGCTCGCATAGGATATGTAAAACGGCACCTACAAGGATGTTTATGCAGGAAAATGGATGCTGGCAGTGTTGGCAGGTCACCCCGCTTCACTGGATTGGGTCCTGAGATGTGTGATGCTATGCTCAGTGTATTCTCTGGGGGTAAGGGGGCTGCGTTCCTCTCGTTGTCCCTCTCTCTCTCTCTCTCTCTCTCTCTCTCTCTCTCTCTCTCTCTCTCTCTCTCTCTCTCTCTGATGACTTTTCCAGCTGTACAGAGGTGGACTGTTTGGCTGAGGAAAGGAGGGGAATTCAGAGACTAATGGAAAAATACGACACCAGAAAAAACAAAAGCAGCTAGATCTAGAACGTATGTCTGGGGAGTATGTACTAGTCTGGAGTATCAATCAGCACAGTGGAGAGAGTGTGTCTCTGCGTCCCTCGTGGAGGAAAGAAGTCATATATGAGCTGTTTTTATATTTTACCAGCAACTGTAATTCCATTTCCATTAGGTGACTGAACTGCTTACACTTAATGTTTTTAAGAGTTTAGGATTTCAGATGCTCCATGATCACCATCTGTGTGAAGACAAGTTTGGCAGGCTTTTACAAGGAAGACGGCTGGGTGTGAGTAGTCCTTTCCTGCTCTAAACCTCTCTGGAAGACCCCCTGACATAAACAACACAGAAGGTCTTATTGATATATTACTGTAGTCATCGCGCATTAGTGAATATGGAATTGGAAAAGTGAAAACGGTGATGTCATTCCATTAAAAACTGAGCGTGATGATTAAATGTGAACACAGAGTTCCATGGTGTGCCCTCCATCTCCCAGCTCTCATGAGTAGCAGACCTCCATCTCCCATCTCTCTCTCGTGTAGCAGACCTCCATCTCTCCCGTGTAGCAGACCTCCATCTCCCATCTCTCTCGTGTAGCAGACCTCCATCTCTCATCTCTCTCTCTCGTGTAGCAGACCTCCATCTCCCATCTCTCTCTCATGTGTAGCAGACCTCCATCTCCCATCTCTCTCATGTAGCAGACCTCCATCTCCCATCTCTCTCGTGTAGCAGACCTCCATCTCCCATCTCTCTCTCGTGTAGCAGACCTCCATCTCTCTCGTGTAGCAGACCTCCATCTCCCATCTCTCTCGTGTAGCAGACCTCCATCTCCCATCTCTCTCATGTAGCAGACCTCCATCTCCCATCTCTCTCTCGTGTAGCAGACCTCCATCTCCCATCTCTCTCTCGTGTGTAGCAGACCTCCATCTCTCATCTCTCATGAGTAGCAGACCTCCATCTCTCATCTCTCTCTCATGCGTAGCAGACCTCCATCTCTCTTATGTGTAGCAGACCTCCATCTCCCATCTCTCTCGTGTAGCAGACCTCCATCTCCCATCTCTCTCGTGTAGCAGACCTCCATCTCCCATCTCTCTCGTGTAGCAGACCTCCATCTCCCATCTCTCTCTCGTGTAGCAGACCTCCATCTCTCTCGTGTAGCAGACCTCCATCTCCCATCTCTCTCTCGTGTAGCAGACCTCCATCTCTCTCGTGTAGCAGACCTCCATCTCGGCGTGATCTGGACTGCTGCTTTGCATGTGCGTGATGAGCCAATGTTTCTGCGTTGGATTCAAATGGGCAGAAACCCGCAGTGGGAAAACTTCCGCCCCAGGATTAATTTTACGGCCGAGTCCCGGCACTGACTGATTTCTGACACTGACAGGGTGCCCGATAACTTGTGTCCTTGTGGTCATGGTCTCTTTTTGAAGAGTTGATTTCATAAGAGTAGAGTGCTAAGCACCAAACCATGATGTCTTTTGAGAAGGTGACACTTTTGGCTACTGCATTATGTATGACACTGACTTGAATACCACACTTTTAGAGAAGTCACACCAGAGGACCAGGCTTGAATCACTTGAATACAAAACTCTCATTCAGTATGGATTTATGATTCATGTCTTTAACAGCCTCGGTGGTCAGATATTAGCATTGGCAAATATAGTCAATATTAGTAATGGCAAAATATATAGTCTGTTTTGAATTCTGAGAACTCCATTTTTCCAACTTTAATCTGCGAGTTGTGCTGTCAGGAATATTACAGATTATGCAATATGAACATCAAACCTCATGGGGGAAAAAAGAGTCAAGATGTCAGTACTGTTATTGTATTCAGATATAACTAAGACAAATTCAGATAACTTTACATTAAGTCTAACACTGATTATGCAAAATCACATCATTTCAAAAGGCAGTCAGGATTCTTGTGAAGCGCACACTGGAGTCACACATATGATGATCTTACAAATATATATTATGAATGCCAACCAATCAATACATATATAGACTGTGACGTGTTTACAATTACAAAATTGTAAAGATGTCTTCAAAGATGACTCATTGAGCTCAGAATTCCACTGATTGTTACTGATTGTATTTCATCTACGTATGCCACAAACGGAATAAAGTATGGAACCATTTTGCCCCCAAGTGGTTACCAAAAGAACTATCTGAAAAAGTAGGTTGGCAAGTGATCCGCTTCACTCGTCAAATCATTAAGAGGTTGTACATTTCTTTTAAAAATATATTGACTTGCTCGATTTCCAGAAATCCAGTGTAGTTGGAACAGATTATTCAGTAGTTTCCGTTTTTCATATACTCCAAATGAGAGATGGACAGAACTATAAGGGGGTTTCCTATTTAATAACCACATTTTGGTCCCTTTCCAAAAGGGGACCCCCTGCAGTGCAATATGCCCACAACAGTGCCTGTGTCTGTCTGTCTCTCCACTGGCTGGGGCTCCAGCCCCCCCCCCCCACCCCCCCACACAATGTGCCTTTCTGCTTTAGACAGCTACTGCCTTTGGGTTATTAATGACTTCCACATAGATCCAGCTCTCGGAACATCTCGATAAAAGTCTTTTGTAACAGTAACATGATACAAATTTGGCAATGTAATACTGTTTTACTACTCGTATACAAAATAATCTCATTAAATTCTGCTAAAGGAATAGATGATGACAGTATAACTCAACGAGTGCAAACAGTATAAGAACAATCGAGGCCACTATCAAACAACAATTTTGGTGTCCCCCTAAGACTAGTGCAATTTTGATCAGAGCAATCAGTTCTAGCTCAGAAATGTCATTAAAAAGATTTAGCGGAGTATCTACCTACTTGCAAAATACACATTTCATCTGCAGTACTCATGTGTACTGAAATAGTCAGTCATTATTGAAACACTGAATACTAAATATATCTTTTCTTGTGAGCACTAAAAAAAATACATTCTTTTCAGAAATGTCACTTTCTCCATACACACTTCACATTATCATATTAGCCAGATGGGGACTGCTGGCCATGTCTTATGGCATATATGGCATCAGGAATGCTAAGAGACTCAAAAGCAGAACATTGGTCTGGGTTCATTTGCAGCATCTCTGTACCATGACATACAGTAGATCAGGCGTGACTAGCAATGTGATGTTTGGGGCTAACTGTGGGGCGGCAGTGGTACAGGAGGTAAAGAAGTCGTTTAGTAATCAGAAGGTAGCTAGTTCGATTCCCTGTCGAAGCGTCCTTGAGCAAGACACTGAACCCCTAATTGCTCCTGATGTGCAGTGTGCCATCAGTGTAAATGTAAAATGTGTATACATTGTAAGTCGCACATATGTAAGTCGCTTTGGATAAAAGCGTCTGCTAAATGACTAAATGTAAATGTAACGGGGTTCCTGACCCTCAGAAGTACAGTCTGTCAGAGATGGCGGCAGGCAGGTGGGTTCCTGACCCTCAGAAGTACAGTCTGTCAGAGATGGCGGCAGGCAGGTGGGTTCCTGGCCCTCAGAAGTACAGTCTGTCAGAGATGGCGGCAGGCAGGTGGGTTCATGACCCTCAGAAGTACAGTCTGTCAGAGATGGCGGCAGGCAGGTGGGGGGGTTCCTGACCCTCAGAAGTACAGTCTGTCAGAGATGGCGGCAGGCAGGTGGGTCATGACCTGCATACGGATCCACCAGTGAGGCTCCATGGGGTTGTACCGTGTGAAAGGCCGCTGGGACACGATGGCGTCGGTGATGTCCTCGAGGACAGGGGCCACATCCTTCTGGCCACTGCCGCAGTAGGAGCGCATCAGGGCCACAAGCTGATCAAAGTGGGCCTTGCCATAGTCCTCCTGGACCACAGGGGGCGCCTCTCGCCACAGTTTGTCCGCAGTGGCAGCCACTAGTTCGCGTGAAAGTATGCCGGTGGCTGCCACAAAGTTCCCCGGCTCTACTAATGCCACTTTGACCCCCCAGGGCTTCATCTCGTAGCGTAGGCAGTCAGTGAAGACTTCCACGCCGTACTTGGAGACGCAGTAGGACGAGCGCAGTGCGTTGCCCATGCGGCCGTACATGCTGGCCAGGTTGACCACGCGCCCTGGGAAAGGACAAACACACTCATTTTCAAACACTGATCTCGCTTGATCATGGTCACAGGTTGAAAGCTTGCATAACTGTGCCATTTATTCTGCCATTATTCCCTCGGTTACTGGAATGCACTTTTAAAATAAATAAAATATGAACTGGCAATTCACCATCCTCTCAATCTAGTGAAAGAGATATAGTGGAACTTTTAAAAGCAAAGCTGTGGATGCATGTGAGCGTGTGAATAATATATTATATGCTAGTTAGCTAGAAAGCAAAGGTTAAAGTCCAGTTCTTTAACAAATCTCCCCAGCATTCTTTTGCACAGTGGTGAACGATTGACCAAGCTACAAGTGGGGATGCATAGTCATTTTAAAACCCAACACTTTTCATATAGATTTACAGGTCTTTGGATTACAAGATTGTCAAGATTGTTGAATGAGCTAAGAAGAAGCAGAGCAATGTCAACTGTATCCACATTTCAGCTGTAACTGAAAATAGGATTCCTAAATAATAGTTGTGCCTTCCTCACCTTTAGCCCTTCGGATGAGTGGCAGCAGGGCCTTGGTGGTCCTGACGGTACCCCACAGATTGACCTCCGACACCTGCTTGTAGTTCTCCATGGAAGTGAACTCCACCTCGCCGAAGGTGGAAACACCGGCATTGTTCACCAGGGCCCATAGACCTGCACAGGGCAGAATCAGGATGATGAGAGTATTCAGTCCTGTATGAACTCGTCTCATATCTACGACTACCATCTGCTAAACGAGGAATGTTACGACTGACCTAAACCATTGTGTGGATTGAGAATAGAAAAAATAGCAATATTTTACTAACATTTCGCCTGATCCGAAACAGCAGTGATTTGTAAACGCTTGATCTGGACACCATCAGCTAAGACCAATCCTCCATAGAATGGCCTATCTTTTTGCCAGACATGCCAGAGTGTACCTTTCTCTGAATCCTCCAGATTGGCCTTCACAAACTCTACAGCGTTGGCCACCTGTTCATCACTGCATACATCCAGCTGTAGCACCTTCATCCGCTCGGAGTGCATCTCCTGCAGCTCCTTTGCCCCGTCCCCATCCTTCTCCTGCAGAACCAATCCAAGGGAAAAGCAAAACAGACACAACATACATCAGTGAATAATATCTAACATAGGCCACAAATAGCAGGGATTATTACTTAGTATGGTAGTAATGTATTAGTCTATAATCTACTGAACAGCTAACCTTAGAAATATAGTGACAGTGTAGATTAATGTTCCTGGGTTCAGTCAGATGAACCACATTAAGCACCCCTTAAGTGTGTCAGTTTTATACCTTTAACAAGCATCCTGCAAACACAATGAATCCTTTTTTGTGAAGGTGTTTCGCCAACGCATGACCAAATCCGCTGTCGCAGCCGGTAATGAAAACGGCTTTGCTCTCAATCTGAGAAGGAGGGGGAAAGCAGACATGATGAAATGTTACTTAACATCTTTAACGGCTGCCCTGGTATTTCCTTTCGAAAGCGTGCAATATTCCTAAGAACTGTTTCAGTGTATTTATGGTAGAAGATTGTTATAATAATACAATATGCTATTAGTATTATTTTCACCCACACCCACAGCTTTCATACCACCTTATTTCGTGTGTTACAATGAAGCTCGCTACAAATGTAAAAAGTCTGCTAGACACGTTCGTAGCTTTCGGATATAATCAACCTGTAATCACACCACTCAGTACGGTGATCTAAGGTAGACAAGTAAACACTACACCAACATAGACATCAGGTTCCGCAACAGGTAGCTACCTCAACCTAAACTAACCAGCTTACCTTAACCGTACCCCTTGGTAATCGAGGAACTGCCACATACAAAATGAATAATAAATACACTACTACAACACATTCGGTCACGCTGGCGTCAGAAAAACCACAGCACCTCGCTAGAAAGTTGAGTGCTGCTGGTAGACCAAAGCCCAACACAAGGGTTAAAAGTACAGAAAAGCCCACCAGGAGCGCGACTCTCACGTATGGTAACGGAGCCATCTTAAGAAGCTTCACTGATGACAAAACTAGAGAGGGTTGGGCCTTTTTCTTTTACTGTCAGATATGTAAACGTCATCAACATGTGAGCCTGTCGTGAGGTATGGAAGTCGACGGAAGTTTGTAGTTTTTAGCGTTAGTATTTTCACACTTCCTGATCCCAAAGAAAGAATCCATGTGGAAAATGAATGGGATTTCGCAAAATCAGCAAAAATAGGGTGTGAGCGAAACAACGCCAGTAGAAAAAACTAGGCAAACCGTTTGTTGAGTTAAAATGTAGTTAACAGTCGGTCTTCTGTAACTAACTGTTATTTTCTCTGGTAAAAATAAGCATTTTGCTACCAATATGTTGCAGCAGAAAAAGGATAGACTACAATGTCGCTTACCGCGACCAGCATGTGGGACGCCAGAGTGCTATCCTACCTATTTCTCTGAGCTGTCAAAAAAAGCCTTCCACTTTCCTAGTGGGATATTCTGATTTTGACCGGCATTCAGTTGTATTCTCCTACTCTGAGGTTGGAACTTTCCCACTTCCCAGTTGCTCGTGAATGCACCATTAAGTTAACCACTTGGTTGTTGTGAGAACACTTGTGATCCACCATTGGTAAACCTTGTAAAATTGGTGACGCATTACCTAAAATAATGAATTGCTGAAAACATCTACTGTCATCTGGGTGATCTAAGCTATGGACTGGTGACATCCCTGAAGTTAAAGCATCATTATGTAACAACTTTACCCTGAAATAACAGCGTCAACATGCTGCACCCATGCATCCGTCCTACCAGGGAAGCCTTTTGGACTTTGAGAATCACCCCATATCCTTCAGCTTGTCAACAGATACACGTGTACCACTGTCCATTAGGGGTCTCAAGCATTGTATTTATGACAGTGGTGTAAGAGTGAGTACACCCCACTGTCTAAATACCCCTTGCCAATGTACCAATGAACGTGCCATCTGGTTTTGAGTGTGTCATTTTATATAATTTATTTTATTTGTATCATTATTATTATTATTATTATTTTATTTTTTATTTATTTTATTTTTTTGTCAGGTAGCTTGTTTCTTATGTTTACTGTATTTGTAACTTGTTCTTCCTTGAAAGGAAGGGGAAAAAAAGAAAAACCAATAAACACATTTTGAGAAAAAAAAGAGTGAGTACACTCTTTAGGGGGGAGCTCAATAGCGAAACATACCAATTCTCACATAATGAGACTTTAAGCAGAAAAGCCGAAGTAGGTGGTGTGTAAACAGCCTATAAACCCAGCAGCACCCCGGGTTACAGGCAGGTCCCTGTGTCCACCAACCTCTCCTAATACAAATCACATCCATGTGATGTTCTTATCCATAAGCATATTTTCTAAATATCAAATCCATTTTAAACAAGGCTGGATTATGGAACAGGCCAGCAGGGCCTTGGACTGACAGGGGCCTTAAGCCACGTTTACACGGAGCCTGGATTGCCGGAATCCGGAAACATTTTCGGATCCGGTACCTTTTTTTATCGTGTTCACACAGAGCCGTGTCAAGAAAAATTTGAGTTTACACGGAAACGCTGGAGCGGAGTGGTTGAATCTGCTGTAAAGACGTCATGGAGCATGCGCATATAGTGACAGAAGACAGAAGTCGAGATCCAACTAGCAATCTTCCGATTTCTGAACGACTTCTCTACTACCTGAAATCACTGTTACCACAGCACTCAAACAGGACTAGTTAGACGTAGCGCTACTAAAGAGAGGAGAATAAGTGGCTCATGTGCCAGGCGGGTAAATAAACACATCCATGTGTTCTTATGTATGACAGTTACAATCCAAATAACCAATGAAAATATGGGGCATTATCTCAATGTGCGTGATGTGGGACCAAGAGTCCAAATGCAGTGCAATACAACACAATGCAGGACACCTGGTCACCCTAACGGCATGTTACTGGCTCTTGCTGTGGTCCATGCCATTTATTAACACTGACACATACACATGACACTACATTTTCATTTTCCAATGATAGTGATGAACACATATAAGGCTGCTTTGGTGTAAGGCATGTTTGCAACAATAGCCTAGGTGGAATGTTTAGAAAAATCTTACAAATTTCAAATCCAACTTAGAAGAGTTTTTTAATTGGCTTATTACTTTTTTTTTATTTACTAGAGATTGTTAGCTAAAATTCCAGATTAATAAAGAAAACTTTCAGTAAAGTTAATGCTAAAATCAAAATAAGTCCTTCCAATTTCTCTTCAGGGTGCACCAGATTGATGCATTTTATTTTTTAAACTTTCCCATGGGGACCGCCCGCCAGGAGGAAATAATCTATCTATCTTGATAGATTGGAACACAAAGTCTTAGAAGTGTCCTTTGAAAAGCTTATTGAAGTATGTACTATAATATACTTTCCCCACTGCTCAGAATATACATGCAATCATCAGTGACTCACTGACTGTGTAAGTCTTGGATTCGAAATCGGAAGGCAATCGCTTATCATACATTATGTTTGTGACTATCCTACTGTTTTCACCAAACACCACTCCAGACACATTACCTTCACATTTTTAGGAAAAAAAACTAAAAGGTGACAAATATGATTGAATGTAGCCTACATCTTGATTTAATATAGTCTGCATCTACACTGCTGTTATGGTGGGGGGGCTGTCTTGACCATAACCCAGCCCTGATTTTAAATGCATATATTACATGGTACATGTTGAACATTTCAATTTCCTTACACTTGCCTATACTGAAACTCTTACGTCTAAAACTAACTGAATCCACTAAACAAAGATTGAAGATGCCGTTTGTTGCGGTATAACAGAAATGTAGCGTCAGTGCAAGTAAAATGGATACACACTGCCATCTAGTGGTAGTCAGGATCCTACACAGATCAGCCGCAACTTTCTCATCCTCTTGAAGGTATCTCAGATTTTATTGACTGCATACACAATACCAGTGTGTACCTGTGAATGTTACAATGTAGGTGCTGAAAGGTATGAAACATACCTACAAGAGAGAATAAACCAGCCACCTCAGTGACATGATGTTGATGTCCAGGGCATCTCATGAGAATGAGGACTGAGAGTCTTGGTGGTCGTAATCTGTCACTATTTTGAGGCATTGCAAAATAAATCATTCCTAGATAATGATTGTAAAAGCCTTTTGGTAACTCCATAGAAAAGTAACAGCTCATTCATGGATTTAGAAAAGCAATTGTTCAATGTTTAATAATTAATCGTCCACACTCTGGCATTTGCAAAGGAGACGGAGCGGAAGGAAAAGAAACAGAATGACATGTGCAGAAGGCTGCTAAAGCTCCATCAGGTCAGACAAGACTGTGGACTTAATATATTGTGTACAGTACACATGCTAATAATATATTTCAATCATTTTATGAAACAAAGTATTTCTTTGGGAAAATAATGCATTTGCAATCAGATTTGCAAATCACGTTGAAGCAAGAGAGAGGGAGAAGAGGATGGTACACATACAAACTAAATATTTGGAGGCATAGTGTGATACTGTGAGACTATAAACTAAATATTTGGAGGCATAGTATGATTCTGTGAGACTATAAACTAAATATATGGAGGCATTCATGGACGGATTAAGAAACCATGGGCCCCTGGGCCTGGACATGTTAAAGGCCCCCCCCACCCCCCACCCCCATTCGCGAAAAAAAAAATTGTGCACTCGCAAAACACGCACACACACACAAACACCATTAGGCGTATATATATATTTTACCAACAATGTGTTGGATTTAACGGTCGAATTCGATACTTTGGCTATTGTATTGGGAAAGTAAACAGGTCAAAGTTTACTCCGTAACATCCACCTTCGGTGCACTGCCCTGCTATTGTTTCTGACATTACATGTGACAGGGCAACAGCCGAGTGATTCTTTTCCAAATTGAAACTGATTAAGACCTACCTGAGCAGCATGGGACAGGAGAGGCTGAATGGGCTGGCTATCCTGTCCATTGAAAGAGCAAATCATGCATCACCACTTTTATGTTTGAAAGGCGTCGTTCGGCAAGTGTACTGTGCCTCTGGCTGTGCTCAGTCAGCTTGTAGGTCTTGACGTTCAGATTCTGCGCCTAAACTATCTATATTGTATCGTCTCGTCACATGATCAAATAGAGACTTGACATTGGCGAACAAGATACATATTACCCAGCAATCATCATTGCATATCTGTATATGACAAAAATAACAAATTAAATAAGAAATTATTAATTTAATTGAATCGGCTTTTTAATAGTTTCTATAATGTATGTACGATAAGCATATAATTGTGTTATAGATTGCTACTGACAATTTCCCCCTAAAAATTATGGAAACCATGACAGAGACAGGTTTGCCATTTTGAGGGAATATATAGCATAAGGTATCCTAGATAGTCCATAAAAAGTCATCCTTGATCACTGTCGCATTAAACTAGCGACACTTTGACATCCATATGTTCAAAAAAAAAATAGAAAGCAAGGGTCTGCTTTGCATACCAACCTTCCTCGCTGGCTGCATTGTCTATAGTTACGTCCCTGGTGCACATGCACATTTTCTAACACAGCACAGGTACACTCAATTAAAGCCATTAGCAAATGAACAAAATACACCTTTTTCAACCACAAATAAGAGATACATAACAGCGACTTCACGCAGAGGCTCTGGCTTAGGGGCCCCTTGAGCTCATGGGCCCCTGGGCCTGGACCCGGTAGGCCCGTTCGTTAATCCATCCCTGACGCCGCCTACGGTTGGATTCTCTTAGCACCGCAGTTGTCTTTTCCAAAGTCCTGAGTTTCCTTGACCTCATAACGTTTACCATTGAGATCAAGGAAAAGTGGACATCATATTTTTGTCTGTTTATATATTTTAATAGTCGCTGAAAAAAGACTTTAGTTTTCAGGTTGATTTTCCTTCGCATCGCTTCATGCTTCACACCTATTGCTATAGTAACGGTGGAAATAAACAGAACATTCTGGTGAGGCGAAACATCTGTTATGCCTTTTCCAGCAATCTGATTGGCTCTTTATGATACAGGGCAGGACTTCCAGTGCAGATCCACCATCTTCTGCGTTCCAGACTCCCCCATCAATGTTCCCCTATTCTACTGGGGCTACACTGCTTCCCACACAACACCCGCTGGAGCTCTCTCTGCACAGAGGGAAACTATTGGTCATGTGATCAAGCAAGAAGGAGGGCATGAACAAACGCATGCATTTTTAATCCATTTAAGTGTTTTTTAGCATAAAAACATATTTTCATATGTAATATTTTAGCGTACAAATGACTGTAAGCTACCTTTAGATCTACCTTGCCTAGTCCTAGACCACAGGCACAGAGCAGAAACATGGATAACCTTGGAAGCCCACCTTGGAAGCTGCATCCGATCCGTGTAATATCATCATATCATTGGCACTTCTGTCACTTTCCTGTTGCCTTCTAACATTTCCTGTAGAGCTGGATCCAGGCCTGTCTCACACCCTAATTCACCCTAACCTTGTCATCTGAGACCTCATGTCTGTAATCTGGATCCATGTTTCAGCCACAAAAACAGGCAGCACCACCATTCTTTGTCTCAGGGAGGGAAGATGCGATTGAATACAAAAGCAGACCTCTTACACTGCATAATGACTGATGGCACTGATTCTCAACCTGCTCCTGTGGCTGATGCTGTGTTCCTTGATAATGCAGCTGTGGTCCAGATGCTTCCAGGGCTATGCAGGCAATGCACTAGGCTGAACTAGAGCAGCATATTAGGCAGGCCACCTATCAGGCCACCTATCAGGCCAATGTCTAGAGCAGCATATTAGGCAGGCTACCTATCAGGCCACTTATCAGCCCACCCATCAGCCCACCTATCAGGCCGTTGTCTGGAGCAAAGCGTTACTGCCTGACCCTGAGCTGCCAAATCCTTCTGATTTGGTCTGGGTGATGGAAACAATGGGCTGGCAGCCACTGTGGACCACTCTTCTAGAACCCTCACAGAGCTGCTACAAACACATCCACTGTGGACCACTCTTCTAGAACCCTCACAGAGCTGCTACAAACACATCCACTGTGGACCACTCTTCTAGAACCCTCACAGAGCTGCTACAAACACATCCACTGTGGACCACTCTTCTAGAACCCTTACAGAGCTGCTACAAACACATCCACTGTGAACCACTCTTCTAGAACCCTCACAGAGCTGCTACAAACACATCCACTGTGTGGACCTCTCTTCTAGAACCCTCACAGAGCTGCTACAAACACATCCACTGTGGACCACTCTTCTAGAACCCTCACAGAGCTGCTACAAACACATCCACTGTGGACCACTCTTCTAGAACCCTCACAGAGCTGCTACAAACACATCCACTGTGGACCACTCTTCTAGAACCCTCACAGAGCTGCTACAAACACATCCACTGTGGACCACTCTTCTAGAACCCTCACAGAGCTGCTACAAACACATCCACTGTGGACCACTCTTCTAGAACCCTTACAGAGCTGCTACAAACACAGCCACTGTGGACCACTCTTCTAGAACCCTCACAGAGCGGCTACAAACACATCAACTGTGTGGACATCTCTTCTAGAACCCTTACAGAGCTGCTACAAACACATCCACTGTGGACCACTCTTCTAGAACCCTCACAGAGCTGCTACAAACACATCCACTGTGGACCACTCTTCTAGAACCCTTACAGAGCTGCTACAAACACATCCACTGTGGACCACTCTTCTAGAACCCTCACAGAGCTGCTACAAACACATCAACTGTGTGAATCACTCTTCTAGAACCCTCACAGAGCGGCTACAAACACATCCACTGTGAACCACTCTTCTAGAACCCTCACAGAGCGGCTACAAACACATCCACTGTGAACCTCTCTTCTAGAACCCTCACAGAGCTGCTACAAACACATCCACTGTGGACCTCTCTTCTAGAACCCTCACAGAGCGGCTACAAACACATCCACTGTGAACCTCTCTTCTAGAACCCTCACAGAGCGGCTACAAACACATCCACTGTGGACCACTCTTCTAGAACCCTCACAGAGCTGCTACAAACACATCCACTGTGGACCACTCTTCTAGAACCCTCACAGAGCTGCTACAAACACATCCACTGTGGCTGCAACAAAGGTTACAGCATCCCACAAGTCCAAAAGGTTGCCCTCAAGTGCACTGTCCTCTGTTCATGCTCAGGAGACTGCTGGGCTTAGACAGGGCACATACGACCATACCATACTGAAATGACATGACAACAACAACACTGCTCAGTCACATGTTACCACAGATAAAGTTTCATGCTATGGTCATAAAATGCACAATACCCTCCTTCCATATATGATCTGATCTGTTCCACCATCAAAAGACAAGCCAGGTCCGCTTGGACCCCAATGGATACTGTCTTCTTCTGTGTGAACATTTCGTAAAGAATCAATGTTGTTGTTTTACAATCAAAATAATAAGCTGGTATAATTCTATTGCCTGATATAGAAAAGCAAATATCTCCCATACAAGTTTATGCCAATCAACATATCATGATAGACATGTTTTAATATGGTCTCCTACAATGACATATTCATGTGATTAATTCACAACCATTATTAATCACAGCAATCAAGTGCACATCACACTTCAGCGCTAAACACACAAACTCACACAGAAACCCTTAATTTTCTTTACAGTCACTTTTTATTGTAATATGATTGTCTGTATTATTCAATGTTTGCAAGGAATTTCCAAGACCTATCATGAAAGTCTTGACTGAACACTAGACACAGTTACAAGGTTTCGTTTTTACAATTGCTGTTGTCTTGGAATTAAAACATCAAACTCCAAACTTTTTTTTTTGAGAATTGGTGAGCAATAGAGTTGAAGTAAAAAATACAATGTGTGTACTGATGAAAATATATGAAAAAATGGTCAAACCAGGAAACCTTTTAATGCACGTAAATGAACATCTTTTCCAAGTCAACCCAAGTTTAGCATTTTAAATGAATGTTATTTTTGTGTTTTTTGTTTGTGTCAATGTCACATCATTCCAAAATGTTCCAACTGTTTGCTATCGTATATGCATATACAATACTATTTGCATATGTACGATGTAACTGAACATAGAGCAAACAAAGACATGAACATCACAAAAGCATTTTAAGTCCAATTTAACAAAATGACAATAACAAGCACTTTCTTTTACAACGAACAAGCGATTGCTACAAGAAGATGCAAGAAAAGGATGGATGATTAGAAACATCTTCAGTATCGGTCAAAGATGTGATTACATTGCAGCCGAGTTTAGCTAAAGCAACACTCTTCTCCCTGTCTGTATGTAACATCTTCTCATTCACTCTCCTCTCCCTTTCTGTATGTACATGTTCTCATTCCTTCAGCAGGGAGGGTGGTGCCTGTCTGTGTGGGTGTGGGTTCACACTGAGGACTGAGAGAGAGGGGTTCCTTTCCTGTCCCCTCCATCTCTCCTCATCTGCTCCCCTACTGGGCAGTGAGGGCACAAGCAACAGAGCTGCAAGACCTTCTTTCCATGGCTCTGTATCAGTGTGTGGCTGTGCACAATCTAACAGTCCCATTCAATATAAAATCCCAAACTGATTTGGGGACAGATGAAAATCCAGAATTTATGAGTTGTAAGAAAACGAGGAATGTCAAAGTGCCTTTGGTCAGAACGTTATGGCCCTACATGTCCACGGGTTCCAATGTCACTGTACAATTAGTCTTCTGTTAGGATGAAGTATTTCAGTGATAGATATCGCAAACTGGGATATAGCAACTGAACAACCCCACCACCACCAACAAAAACAAAAACATCAACATGTATCATATCTTAAGAAAACATTTATTTGAGTGGGTTCTTTGGAATGTCATTGTCATGATTTCACGTCAGGACATAAAAGACAGAACTTTGATTTCCTTTTCTCAGAATGTTTGTGTGTGTTTGAATACAAAACATTAATTTCCATTTTAAGGCTTTGCTGTTTTATTCGTTGTTTTGTTATCTCCTACCACAGCAAATTACAGAAGCAGTATTGAAAATAAAAGTCATTTTTTTTCCTCTTCATCTTGTTAAAAAAATTGCACAAAATTTGAATAACATTACTAAAACTCAAGAAATAATAGGCTGTGTACATAGAGGGGTAGGACTTTAACTCTAGGGGATCTGTATACCTTTTCAAAAAATGAAATGAAATGTCAATATACATTTCAGTATTTCATTACATTGTCTGAAACTATATAAAACAGGAAAAAAAGAATGAACACTGAGAATCTTTTTGTTTATTTTTTCTGTTCTTTTTTTTAAAACAACATGAATACTATAAACACAAACAGCTTTTTAAATATATTTATCAGTGCAACATTGTTTCTGCTTTGAATTCACGCTAAATGATCCACCCTCTCTAGTTACCAGACTGAAGTTATCCACTCGAAGCTTGTTCTTCAGTGTTGATGTTGCAAAATGGCCCGTCAGTCTAGAACATAACATTGCCAACGGCCAGAGCATGGGATTGCCACAGTACACACACAGCTCAAATATACCAAAGAAGCTGCAACAGAGAAACCCCATCTTCAACTCTTCAGATCATATACCTCTAGAAATACGAGAGAAAAACCAAACCCTCTACTGACTTGTCGGTCAGTATTGACAGCTTGGTGGTTTCCAAAGATTACTCTTCTTCATACCCAGATTTTTTTTATGTTTTAGCACAATATTAGTAGCAACACAAAAGAAATCCTATGATCTCCTCTGATGATGCCTTCTGTTCCCTGTTGCGTCATCTCAACAGTCATCCCTTCACCCTCACATAGATTCCCAACAGCGTACATGTGTAGAACGGAGTGAGTGAGTTGCGATACAGTCTCAACAAGGTGCAGTGAAGGAGCTCTGCCAGGTAAGGCCACAGTCCTTTGGTCAAGACTCCACAGCCAATGGCCAGCTTCCCAAATGACATCACTCAGCTCCAGTATCCAGTGGCCACGCCCGTGCCCCCCCCCCCCCCCCCCCAGCCTATGAAATGGCCAATGAGATGGCAGGGGTCTGTGAGGAGGCCAGCGATGTGACATAATGAGCGCTAAAGCCCCAGGCGTCCCGTGAACCGATGATAGCACCATTCCTACCAAACAACCTTCCCCCAAGTCACAGGGCCATGGAGGATTCAAGCTTCAATGATGGTGAAAGTAGCACTTTTTCCAAGACAACACATATATTAGAACGTGACTAAATGTGGCTACTGTGTCACTGTCCCACTCAGTTTGCAAGGCAATGGATTCTTTTTTTTTGTCCTGTAGTTTTCCAAAAAAGTCTATTTGGTTTCTTGATAGATATTCCATGCATGATGCTTTGTCTCTTGAGAGAGGCAATGACTACTGGGATGAACTCTCCTGAATAAAACACTAGGGGAGATGGTGATCAAAATAAAGAGCATCAGACAGAGAGTGTGACGAGGACAGACAGACTGTGAGAATGTAGAAGAATGTCCGATGTGCAAATAGAGATTCATAGAGATCAAAGGAGAGGGAATAATAGAGAGATGACGTACAACGCAAAGTGAGGGGACAGAGACTTTGGGTTACTTTGCTTCAAAGACAAACATCACAGATGGAACTAATTTAGCTACATAATATCGTGTCGCTTTCTGCTACTGCCATTAGGCGTATATGTGTGAGGAACGTCTTTTTGAGTCCTGTCACATGTTTCTTCTCTAGGTCTACTCACTGATGAATCTACACTGGGGTAGAGGAGTTGGATGATATGGTGGTTTACATGTGTGTTTCACGTGTCGGAATTGACTAGCTGGATAGACGCAGACACACACACTCTCTCTCTCTCTCACACACACACATACCCACATACACACAGGGCTGGTAAAACAACAAAAAAAAAAAAAAACAAGACTATAGCACACTGTTCACCTTCACAAAACAGCCAGACAATTCTATTTACAACACACAACCCAAGAAAAAGGAATACTGCAGCTTTTAAAATCCATTTACTTTGTTTTGTATTTTGTTTTTTTCTTTAAAAAGTGATGGGTGGGTGGGGGCTTTAAAATATATTAAAACTTATGTACAATATTGTTGGTCTTGACATACACGCTCCATAAAATGTACTCTTATTTTTGCAGACCGGACCACGCTCCTACCATTGAAAGGAAAGGGATGTCAAACTTCAGAAGTGAAATTCACAGAGAATGCTAAACGAGATGCACTCAAAGGCACTGTTGGAACCATAGACGCTTTTCTCCCTACAAGAGAAATCAGGATCAGCAAGAGTGTTGATGGTGGAACCCTTTTTCTCACATCAATCATGGTTCATTTTGGGTTTTCAACACAAAACATTCTGAAAATAAAAATAAAAGTTTTTATTCTCAGAGTAAAAGATAAATACTTAAAACATGATATTGGTCTCAACACCAGCATCTGATTGTAAAAAAAAAAAAGAAAGAAAAACAACAAACAAAATAATATTAATCATAAAAATTAATAAAATAAAATTAAAATAATAATCTCAATCATCTGTACATATTTTTTTGTTGATGTAGTTTTTTTTTTCCTCATATTTTGTACACAGTGTCCCCCTACTGGTAGGTTCCTTTCACTGCAGCAGCTCCTGAGAAAAAGCATGGCTCAAGTCACATCCTCTAATTGGTTCCCCCACAAACTTCCAGAGCCTTGTCCTCGTCCAGTGAGAGAGAGCCTCGGCAGTCCATTTTTAGCTCGGCCCTTTTTTTCAGGGGATGGTCGAAGGCTCATGCCTCTGAGTACGAGTTCTGTGTGTTGAGCTTGTCCTTCTTGAGCTTTACCCCGTCCACCAGCTCAAAGTTATAGTTCTCCAGAGCGGATAAGTTCCTGTCTGCTATGCCCCCGTGAGAACAGGCGCAGTAGAGGACCACGCCACAGATGGCTCCCAGGAAGACCCCGAGGGCGCTCATGGCGATGATGGTGATGAGGATTGGATCCAGAGTCTTCAGCATGTTGCCTCCTCCGATCTCACTGGTCTCCACCATGCGGGGGAAGTCCGTGGTCCCCTCGACTGTACGGGTACACAAAACAAGAAGAAGAAGAAACATTTTCAGTCATGAAGAAAAAAACACCAAGCCAGAGAAAGTACAGTTGAGAACAGACATTGATGTTTTAAGAGGAACGGAAAGTGATTTCTGGGAGAAAGAAATTCGAAATTGACGTACAGATTGTATTCAGGTCGTCCTCAGGCAGCATGGGTTCCGTCGAGATGGCAGGATCTGCAGACAGGGTGAGGAGGGGTTGGCATGGGCTTAGCTCATATAAGGGGGCCTTTGGATTTGACTCAAAGACACAAATATTTGATTCTTCTAATAGTGATCCCAGTACTACAACCAAACATTGTTGTTTCAATATGCTAGTTTCCTATAAGGAACACACTACAGTAGCTTAAGTGCTCCTATTTAACTGCAGACAGCAGGTTGGAGAGACGTAAGGGGCATTTATCCACCTCCGCGTGTGTCTGGCCAGGTGGCTGGGGGAAGGAGCCAGCCAGCACACTATGGTGCCCATGATGGGTTGCTGCGGGCCCAGCCGCTACTGGCACCAGAACATTGTGTAATTTGTCCAAAAGCAATACAACACCAGGCTTGACAGAGCACATAGTACACTCACCTTTGCAGTCAGCCATGTTGAGATTGTCCAGAATCTTGATGTCATCCACAGCAATGTTACCAAAGCTTTTCCTTTCAACTGCAGCTTCAATAACCACCTGTTGGAACAGGGGAAGTCCAGTTAACTATAGTTGTATTGTCCACAAAATGTATTACATTTAGCTTGTTAGTACATGATCTTTCATCTGGTTTGGAATGAAGGTTTGACATTTAGGTCTTGTAGACTAAAGGAGTCAGCTTTGAGAAACTGTACCTGGTACGCTTTACTGGAGTGGGGCACCAACACACGACCCTCCCTCCAGCGGTTGCCCTGGTGACCACTGACGGTCCAGAGCAGGATGTCGGCCGGGCCCTTGGCCCCCTCCTTGCGTTGCTTGATGTGCAGCGTGCCGATGTGTGAGCCCACCATGTGGTACCAGAAGGACAGGCACAGGTCGGACTCCTGCGCCCCCACCTCGGGGCTCACGATGCGGGCCATCTCAGTCTCATGGACCCCCGGCGACAGGAGGATGAAGTTCCCTGAGCCACCTGAGGAGTTGGAAAAGAATGGAGCCATTTTAGATTGGACATGTAGGATAAAGGGATGGCAGTTATACTCAGGCAAGTCATATTATACTGTAGTTGTGAGCTTCATTTCCTTTGGTCACTAAAGGGTTTAGTGTAAATGATTGTAAGTGTGTATTTGTTTCTTATTTGATTTCTCTCTTTCTCTGCATCACCTTTGTGGTCCATATTAGGTCCTGTGTTGAGGGTGGGTGTTCCGCTGGTTTGGATCTGCCACCGGAATCCGTTGTCTTCTAAACTCCAACGACAGAAGGACGGCTCATGGAAGCCAAAGTCACAGGCAAACCATGTAAAACCTGGAACACAAACAAAAACAGAGAGTTTCAGCAACCATTTATTTCAATTTCGCTACAATACCGTGCTACTTTGTCATGACTTACATGTACAGCTACAGCATACATGCAACAAGCACCTAGAATATCCCATGCCTTATTTCTCAGACCTGAAAAAATGACAGGGCCCAATAGGGGGCAGCAGAGGTCTATGGTAGAGAACATGTAAGACTGATGTGCTGAAAGGTACGCCACCAACAACAGAGACTGAACAAAGAAGAAAGAGAACACGGGAAGAGGTACGGAAGAAGACTACATGTTACAGGCTGCATACGCAGGATGTCCTACTATAAAGAAAGCATCACTCATAACTTAACATGGTTTCACTGTGATGGAAAACAACAGAAGCACAAAGACATCGGGAGAATGTCAACACAGAAAGAGGAGAAGAAGAGGGAGAAAAACAGGAAGAGCGAGAACAGTTTAATAGCATGCCCAGATAAGACGGCAGCTTTCACTTAAAAGCCCTCAGCGAGGGGCAGCTTTTTAATGAGGCCAGCGATGCTCTTTAAAGCAAACGGCTAATATATTAGAGCAGCATTTCCCCAAGACAATCCCCCACAGAGAGAGAGAGTGAGACAGAGACTGATAGAGATGAAGGAGGGGAATAGAAATGAGCCTCGGAAATGTTTCTCAATGCTATGGAGAAAACCTCCAGAAGAAAGCTGAAAGAGAGAAGAGAATTAGATGGAGATGAATAGGACAGAGAGGGCAGTGTGAAGAGACAGACAGACAGACAGAGAGAAAAGACCGAGGGAGACGCTAACAGCTAGTGGGCTTTTGTCTCTGCGTGCC
>NC_045168.1:24630687-24638187 GCF_900700415.2 Clupea harengus
TAAGGACAGCAGACATTAAAGCACCTCTCTGTAATCGCTGGAGACATCTCCAGCCCTGTCTTACGTTTAGCGAACATGAATATGAGATCATAATTATGAGCGGAAAAGAGCTGGGGCACCTTCATTTCCTGTGAGGAATGCATGCAGACAAGGGGATTCTGGGAATGAACGCGACCTCACTGCCAGTCAAAACAGATCGCTCCAGTGTGTGTACGCAGCGTTTCGAGCACATGCAAAGTATACCGCATGATTTAGAATTACAGACATAAGGTATATCCACATAGAAAAAACACCCTACATCTTAAAACAATGTAAACTATATATTTCATCTACCCTCCATCCTCCCCGTCTATTTCAGCTACAGAAGATGGGTTCAGTGTTCCTGACGGGACTGAATGTGCAGCCAGGCCTCTCCACTCTTAACTAAACTCCATCCCACCCTGTCCTGGAGTGAGGGGGAGGACAGGGGAGAGTGTGAGGAGGCGCTCGAGGAGGTGCTGGCTGGATCACAGGAGCAAGGCTTGTCTAGTGTCCTCGTGTGCTGGATGGATCACAGGAGCAAGGCTTGTCTAGTGTCCTCGTGTGCCTGCTGGATCACAGGAGCAAGGCTTGTCTAGTGTCCTCGTGTGCCTGCTGGATCGCAGGAGCAAGGCTTGTCTAGTGTCCTCGTGTGCCTGCTGGATCACAGGAGCAAGGCTTCTCTAATGATTCAGGCTCCAGTGACAGTAGCTTTTCAAGGGTCTGAGTTCGCTGGCACTAATGAGGAATAATGTGCTTTGCGTGCAAGAAAAAACACAGGACTCTATCAAGTGCAGACCTCTGGTGGCATGAGAAAGGAATTTGGGATCCAATAGCCATGCTGTGGCAAGAGAGCGAGAGGGAAAGAGAGAGAAAGAGAGAGAGAGAGTTACTTCAAAGTAACCACAGTAATGCAAGTGCTTCTCAAATGACTGTGCTCTACATCTGAGAGTGGATATGGATGCTGTTGATGCTTAACACATACAAATGGGCTGACATGTTTAAGACTGCTTGGGACATGGACCCAAAAAATATCAAAGCATAATATCCTACAGATAACGTCTCATGACATCCCATACTCCTTAAACTCTTAGTTGTTGCTGGCTGTGTCGCTGATGATCCATTTCACTTAAGTGCAAGAACTTCCAGAGCTAAGCAGAAAAACAGATGGCCCAATGTATGAAGTTTTTCTTAAAAATGGATGTTTGCAGAGGGTTTCTGCAGGCTTGAGGAAATGGAGAATATGAGTTGTGATGGATGACCAAATATGGACACGATTTCTGAAGGCACAGTCTAATAAGTCCTCTTGCCCTTTACTTCATAAATGGGGTCACACATGTGACCACACATACATCCATCTATATCTGAGGGCTAGCACAAGAAATGTAAAAAGTCAGTTGTCTGTCTATGTGAGGTTTGTGTAGGCTGAAGTAGATGATCCACAACATGCCCTCTGCTCTCTCTCTCTGTCTGCCTGTCTGCCTCTGCCAGACACATCTCAGACCCAGCCGCCAAGCTCTGCCGCCACCGTGACCACTGTTAGCAGGACTTGTGGAGAAGCCAGCCAATAAGACAGCTTGGCACTGGACCCATCTGCTAATTGGCTTTCACCATAGAATCCAGTGAGAATGGCAGAGGAGAAAGAGAGATGGAGACCGAGAGTCAGAAACAGGCAGACAGCAACCTATGTCTTGCCCTCTTCTTCAAGGCCTTCTTTTCTTTTGAAATGTCCATTGACTCCCATGGAGTCATGAAGCACTCTCACCTGAGCCACGTGAGCCCTCAAGGTAGGATTCTATATTCGGCGCCAGCGTGAGTGTGATGAAAATATCCATGAAGAGGAGGACACGTGTTTCAGCTGTAGGACCAGACGGCGGCACACAGGAGCACAGAGACCAGAGGGGGCTCCAGGGTTAGAGCGTCACACGGACCTGATCTGGGAACTATGGCGTGGGCCAGGAGCCCAGATCAATTTCCCAAGCACATTCGTGCATACTGACAACAGATCAGCACTAATGAACAAAGCATCATTTATTGATGCCTGCACAGTTCAGAAAGAACCAGAGTGAAAAGGACACAATGGAGGAGATGGAGGAGGTGGAGGAGGAGGAGGAGGAGGAGGAGGAGGAGGAGGAAGACATGGTCAGAGGAGAGGCTAAGAAGAATGGAGTGGATCACACAATGGAGGCAGAAAGGAGGAAATGTGCTGGTTAGGAAAGAGTGAGATTAAAGAACAAAAAAAGAAAGACAGGACGTAAGGACGACAAGCGTCAGTCATCTCTCCCTAAAGTGAATGAGTTGAGAGAATGAAGCAAGCGGAATGGCTGATGTAACTATCGTCATACAATGTGTTAAAAAGCAACGGATTTCCTTTGAGGCGGAAAAAAAAAAAAAAAAACTATTTTAAGACTGTGCTGAGAAAGCAAAAAAAAAAAAAAAAAAGAGCGCCCACTCTCCACTCCAATTTTTGTCCTTTTCTAAGACGGCTTTATGTAAACAGTTTTGCTTGGAACAGGGCCCATTCTCAAGATGAATAACTAAAAAAAAAACACATATCACTGTAAGTTGCTAGAGACATTCTATCCATGTTTTTTTGCACATCCTTCCAAGGACTAACAGTGAGCTGATGAAACAGCACACACACACACACTATCTCTATAAAATGATTTCCAGACATCTGTGGGTTTCGAATGCAGAGACACACTATATTCTCCGTCGTCTGTCTCCCTCCGGTCCTCCCCTGTGCCTCGGTCCCACCTGGCTGGCGGTGTGCTAGGTGGCCAAGCTGAATGCTGAGAGCTGTTTAACACGGAGCGAGGGTAGTGAACGCACACTGCTCTCATTACACTGACAAATGAAAGCAGAAAAGCAGAAACGGAATTAGTCGCGCTCTAGCTTGTAGGCAGCCAGTTAAGCCCGCTGCGCAATTAGATTAACAGGGGAGAAATGTTTCAGCACATCTGTGTCTGTGTGTGTGTGTGTGTGTGTGTGTGTGTGTGTGTGTGTGTGTGTGTGGGGGTGTGTGTGTGTGTGTGTGTGTGTGTGTGTGTGTGCGAAGGAGGGAGTGCAAGTTCGTTTTCGACTTCCAATGTTGTCCCTTTTGTCCCCTCTGAGGAAGATGACTTGGTGCTAATCCGTCCTTAACCCTTGTAAAAATTCATTAAATGGAGCTCCATCATGAGTGCAGAATTAGCCTGAGCTGGGCGTATGGAGCCGTATGGAGCCGTGTGGAGCCGTGTGGAGCCCAGCGACAGCTCAGGGGAGGAGAGCCGCTCTCCCCAGCCCCAGCAGGCAGCAGGGTGGGGGGGGCTGCTCAGGGGGTTGATGGAGCGCCGGAGAAGCAAGCAGCACAGAGGCTGTAGCAAATGGTTTCCCACCGCTCGTCTTTCTCATAACGCAGCTCGTCTTTCTCATAACGCAGCTCGTGAGAGTGGGTGGAGGGCTCGGCACATGGGGAGGGTTTGCAACGCAGAAGAGGGAAAAAGGAAGAAAAAAAAATGGGGCTTGCCAGTTTAAGATCTGTTTATCTGGCAGCCACTTCAGTGTCTGTGTGGAAAATATACCCTCTCCCCAATCTGTGTGTGTGTGGGTGGGAAAGAGGGAATGAGAGAGAGAAAGAAAGAAAGAAAGAAAGAAAGAAAGAAAGAAAGAAAAAAGAAAGAGAGAGAGAGAGAGAGAGAGAGAGAGAGAAAGAAAGAAAGAAAGAAAGAAAGAAAGAAAAAGAGAGAGAGAGAGTCTGATTGCCCAACTCTGGGGACCATAATATTCTGTTTGCTGTTCTTTTGGCTCACAAAACAAAGGATGAAAAAAAAAACTAAACAAAAACACACATCTCATCACTATGTTAAAGAGGAAGTCTTGTTTTATGGCTCTAATGCAAATAGCATTTGGATAAAGTGGTGCCATTTAGTGTCTCTCCATACTGTACGGGCAAAATAAGACCAGGATGAGGAGGTGGGGCAGTCCTTAGTCCCTGTGGAAGTAAACAGACCTCTCTCATTCCTCTCCTCTCTCATTCCTCTCCTCTCTCATTCCTCTCCTCTCTCAGCCCTTCTCTCCCAGTCCTTCTCTCAGCCCTTCTCTCTCAGTCCTCCTCTCTGTCCTCCTCTCTGTCCTCTCCTCTCTCAATCCTCTCCTCTCTGTCCTCTCCTCTCTCAGTCCTCTCCTCTCTCAGTCCTCTCCTCTCTTCCGTTGTCATCCATCATTCACCCATTGCCTTTTCCTCTAATTCTTTTTTTTTTGGCAATAATTGTTCGACACCTGTGTGGTTTCTTATAAAATTCCATTAACTGAAGGTGTAATTAATTCGCTTTTCATGAAAATTGTATTACGCCATGCAGCGAGACCTCCGCACTCCCCGTGGGGCCTTTCTAATTCATCACCAAATTTACCTGGCAGAATTACGCTGCTATTTTTAGCACCTTGTGGCTGCTTGGTAGCATTAAATTATGCACCTTTTTTCCCAAGCTCCAATCATCTACTTCATCTGACAGTGAGAAACGACCTAAGCCAACTAATGGGTGCGCAGGTACATAGTGTGTGTGTGTGTGTGTGTGTGTAGATTTGTGTGGTGTGTGTTTTTAGTGTTAAAAATAAAGAGTATCTGCAAGTCTAATTTCCTTAGTGAGGACCTGGTATTACACTGACCTACCGCACAAGGGTCCAGATCTACTGGACATAAGTCTGTTGTAATTTCTGGACTAGGAATCCATCTACACAGGTTTTTACATTCACAATCCACTCTGAGGTTCAGTAGGGAACAGCATTGCTCTTTCCAACTTGGTCAGATATGCTACCACAGACGTCATAGAGCCTTAACACAATAACTAAATCAAAGCAGCTCCACTTTGAAAGACATCGGAGCACATTTGTGGATGGCAGCTCTAAAATCCTCATCTCCCTCAGTCTCACTTACAGGACATGTTGAATACAGTGGGCTGAAAACAGTCTTCAATTCAGGCGAGTAGATTGGAGGGGAACATGGCCTTGATGGGCCTTTCATACGGCACAAAACCGCCCTCGGCTGGCTGGCTCAGAAATGTCCCTGCCTGTGTGTGTGTGTGCGCTCGAGGCCCCGTCCCAATAACAGACCTCTAGGCTTCATTAGAGCGCTGCCTGATGTTCATTACAATCCCATGCTTGTAATTACTCATCTGTTGGCATGGTGACAGAGCCTGCTAGGGCTCAACTGAAAACAGGCGAGATGATCAGTAGCTTTTCATAGAAAATGTTCAAATAAATTGTAGAGGGGGAGGGGGGTGAGATGTGGCAAAACAATCAAGAGTTTTAACCAGGAATACTTGTATCCCCTCGATAGTGGTTCGTTGAGAGCGTATCTATCTATCCCCTCTCCTGCCCCTTCCGTTAACAAATGCTTGACAGCTCCATTTGTTTTTCTTCTGCCGTCAGAGGGAAGTCTGCAATCAGTTAGAATGACTCGGTTGGAATTCAACCTGTTTTTTTCTTTTTCTAAACCGTTTTTTTGTAAGGGGATTCACATTGCTGGCCACTTTAGGGGGAAACAGCTCTGTCAATATTTCTCCTTGTCCAGAGGTTGTAGGACCTCGGCCCAGGAGCTTTCCCCCTTGCACTCCGCTCATCAATCAAGACGGCACTGCTTTCCTGTTGAACCGGTTGGCACCGCCGCCTGTCCACATCGGACTACACCACCACCACCACCACCACCCAGTGTTGTTTTCCCCCCCAAAATACAGCGCTGTGTGGTATCTGTCTGAGGGTGGGTGGGGGGTGTTGTTCCTACCAGGTTGATTAAAGTAAACATCCTTTCTCTTAGTGCTCAGGAAGACAGTCCCTCACGTCTCTGTGATTTCTCTCCTGATCAAGCCCGTTTAAGCAAACCAGCAGGAGAGAGAAGGGCAGCAAACAGCAGAATGTGTTTGGATGTATTCACCACACCATTAGATTTATGGTAATGGCGGAGCTTTGGTAAATAAATTATGACCATGTAAAAGGGAAATTATTGCAAAGCACAGAACAACATGAAAAATGGGAACAGACATTCATTTCGACCCCCCCCCCGGATGACTTGTGCCCTCCCATTATGCGATCCAGGTAGAAATGCTTTTAAGTATTGACAAGCCTTCCCCCCCCCCACTCAACAGCCGATGCATAATGCATGCCTGCTCTGTGATCAATGACGACTGTCTAAATGAGTCCTTCCTTTGGAGAGTTTAAAGTTTATCATTTAGAAACCTTCGACCTGAAGACACGCCAGTGATGCTGGACCAAACCACCGTATCAAAAGCCCATCGTTTAGGACGGAGCCATTTCCTTTAATGCCAGACTTTCAGCGAGGTACATTCGTTCCAGCATATACATCTGTTTTTGAGTGTTTTGAGCCATTTTCAAAACGCGCTGCTCACCCCTTTTGGAGGAAGCTCAATGTGTTGTACAGCTGCAGGTACTTCCTCTGGCACTGTCACGCAGCAACCAATGCTTCCTATTGAAAACAGACTTTTCCCCATAAATATGACTTGTTGGTCAGAAAGGTCACTTCATACACGTCCGGAAATATTCAAATGCAGATTGTAACATGCAACACAAAAAAAACAGGGTATGGTGCGCAGAACTGTGCTCCCTGTTCCTGTTTCTCTTCCTGTTTTTGCACATGGCATATTTATTTATGCCATATAAACAGAAATGAAATGAGGTAGTCCAGTCGGTCTCCTCTTTTTGCTTCACTGCAGCTCCAGGGGAACCTCTGCTAGTAGGTATCTGCCCTGGATCATCCAGACCGGTACAGAGATGTCTTCCAGTCCCCAATGCTAATCGCTATGAGGCGGCCTATAAGCTTTGCCTTGACCCCTTCACCCCCGGCTCTGCCACGAATACAAAATATGGAATGAGAAGCACAGCAGAGAAAATCAGACGCTTGTCCACCCACTGTACTGCGCTCCAAGAGCTAATTGTGTCTGGTGAATTAGTTCAACGAATAATGAATGGATGATATGCATCTGAGGAGATATGGGGGGAGGGGGGTCAGTGCGTGGGTCTTGATTTGTGAGTGTGAAGTGGTCGGCTTCATTAGCACGGAGCGGTGCACGCGAGAGGGGGAATATTGTTGTCACAGTGCTCAGACAAGCTTAATGAGAGGGAATTCAAGAATCTCACTCCTTTAATTGCACTTGTTATAATTAAACTCTTTCACAAGTGCAACGCATGCAAGGTGAGGCCTGTTCCTTAAATTTGAAATTATAACATTCCGTGAGAGTCTGTCTATCGTTTCCTTGGAAACAGATGTGCAGAGCTCAACCTTTGACTTCTGATTGGCTGGTGAGAATTACAGAGGTCTGGTAAGTATAAAAGATCTTCTGTGTTTTTGAAAAACTGCCTCCAGGATTTTACTGCCAAAAATCTCTTTCATCCCTAATCAATAGTCATCAGAGAATTCGTAATGGTTTGAAAATTGTTCTCCTTGGCTCAATACAACCCAGTGGGAGACACTGCATCTTAAGTTTCATT